>NW_010260965.1:0-30174 GCF_000690775.1 Eurypyga helias
TCACCATTAACCGCCGGGACCGGCCACCGCAGCCCACCCAGCGCGCGATGCTGCGGGAGTCAGGCAAGCCCTCTGCCCTGCAGCGAGAATTCCAAGCGGTGAGGGTTTAGTTGAGACAAACAGCAGAGACACGGGTGGAGCGCATCGCCCCTCAGCCAAGTCGGCCCGTTACTCCCCGCGGAGGTGACGGGTCTGGTGTGCCACGGGAGACACATGGGCATCGGCCAAAGCCTAACGGGGAGAGCCACGGGGATTCACAGAGCTTGTCCTGGTGGACGGAGGTGGGAAGGGGAATGGGAACACAGCCGTGAGGGCAGAACCGGCTTCACTAAAATAAATCGCTTTCTAAGTCAACAATATCCACAGCACCGCGGGAGCTGGAGCTCTGACTTACAGGCAGAATGCGACGGGGCTCCTGAGACACTGCTGTTGTCCTGGTCTTCCTCAGGGCGAAGACAGCGAGAAGGGCTGCAGTACGAAGGAGCCCGCGATGAGCTGGAACTCACGGGGGACGGTGGGGAGCAGTTGAAGTAAAAGGCAGGCGCGGGGAGGCCTGTTCAGTGAACAGCTGAGATACATTTGTCTTCTGGAGCAAGAGGAAAAGTGTCATTTGGGATCATCCCAGAATGTTACCTTGTATCTGAAACCAACTGTTTCATGCAGTAATTACTGAACACCGTTTGTTGGGGGTTTTTTTGTAACCTTTTATTTAGGTCACTTCATACCGAGAAGTAAAGAAAGGTTGAAATAAACATTTTCCAACTATTTCCCCTCTGGTTTTAATTTCTGGGGGACCAAAACTCTTTGCTGAAGGTGGCCCAAGTGTGTACATAAACGCAGTCCCCTACAGTAAAAAACTCTTTCTTTCCCCGCAAGTTGTCATTAATTGCTCAGAAATACTGCCCCGCTCTGGTAACGTTGGATCCTACATCCCTGTGTCTGCCTGAAAAGGCAACCCTCTTTCCGCAAACACATCGCACCACCCCAGGGAGCTGGCGTTGCTGTCATGGCGAGACGACAACAGGAGAGAGAGCCTGCAGAGAGCTGGCACCGTCCCCGACCTGGCCCGGGCCACCCTGCAGGCAGCGGGCGCAGCACAAGCCCCTTCCAACCTGCTCTTGCCTTGGCCAGGAGTTGCTCCCACCTCCCATGTGCCTGGGTGGGAGGAGAAGGCACACGAGGACAGCCCAGGCTGCGCTGTAGTTCCCTGGGTGGCTTGCCCAAGCTGGGGGCTGTATGACAAAATTCACGGTTTTTACAACAAACTGCAGCTTACAAACGTGTCAGAGTAAGCAACTCACGCTACGTGTTTGGAGAGGAGAATTACGCATGCCCGTGGGGCTGTCAACCGCATGGAGCTCGCATCGGACAACGCTCTGCGTGCAAAATGGCCTGAGCCCCAGCTATTTAAAAAGAGCTGGATTTAGGTGCTGGGTACATGCAACTAAGCTGGTGGCAGTGTAATACCACCCGGTGCCTTGCAGTCCATCTCCAACATGTCAGAGAACACTTTTTCCAACCACGGCAACGATACCTTCAGCGCCCTGAGGAGACTTCAAAACCTTTCGTGAAAACACTGACTCTACTGAGGGCCATTTTATAAATGATAAAAACTGCACCGAATGGCTGGAGTGGTTACGAAGCACACAGAAATCCAGATTTCCTGGCTGTACTAAAGGCACAATAGTCATCCCTTCGCTTCACTTTCAAAACCAGAGTTTGCAAGTGTATAAAATCCATTTCCGAGAGGTCTAAGCCAGCAAGCCTCTGACACTGCCAGGGTCACGGCGCAGCTTGACAACACTGATGTCTGCTGAGAACACCCTGCTCTCGGGCCATACGCAAAAGTTAAAGTTTGTAGCACAACCCCTGCTTTGAAGGACATCTGGAACAATTCCTGTCCTCTACTGTACCCAAGTTAAACTTCACCACGGAGGTCAGCAATACGATGCAAAACCCTGAGGAGTGAAACCTGCTACCTGCCGTCTTTGTTTTACGAACCCATCCTTGGCATGAGCTAATTTTGTCCCCTTGCAGTCCAGTGCTACCCATCACATCTAATGAAGCACAAGGAGCGTCAGTCCCTTTTTAGCCTCATGTGGATTAAACAAAGCCTCCTTAGCAAGGAGGCTCCCAGTACTGAATCTGTCCTCCGAGCAAAGCCACAGCTGAACTGGGAGGTGCCCAGAGATACACCTTGTGAGCCATCAGCCTGAGGTGGAGAACAAAGAGTGAAAGTCCCTCTGAGAGCCTTTATGCGGGCAAAGCTCTATTTGCTGTGGTGTGCCGTTAGGCACTGCAAGCCCTGCCCTTCTGCTGTAATGCTGCCCTGGTCTTAAGGCTGATCCCATGACTGAACTCCTTCGGGAATGACATTTTCACCAAGGAACAGAAACATCTGATCTGTAGCAATAACCAGGACATTCATCAAGAATTTTATAGGCCTATATGGTGAGGGGGAAAAAAACCCATTCAATCAAAGCTTTAAAAAAATCCCCCTCCCAAATTCAGCCTGGCAGTGCGAATCCACCTGGTGCTTGCCACCCCACCAACCTGCTGGTACGTGACCATGGAGATGCAGCCATTCCCGCCGGCATCCAGTCCCTCTGCGGGGAACAGGTGACGAACCGGTGAGAACAGTGTGTGCTTCCACCTTACGTGCCGAGAGCTCCTGAAGGATGCTGCTGGGGAAGATGGCCACATCTTAATGAGCTTATCTGCTAATTTGGCCTCTCTTCTACTGTATTTGCTGTATCATGAACATATATGTGTATAAACATGTACTCTCCCTCTCTTCAAAAGCATCTCTCCCCATTACCCATGATAATGTGGAGAGTTAGAGGGCTTTTTCTTTGTAAAGCGATTATGATTATGCGCAACCTTCCCTCCCGAGTCATTCACACAGAAAGCACAGACAAGCCCCCCTGCTGCGAGGTGACAGCTCTGTCTGGCTCTGCGGGGCTTTGGTATTCATAGCTCCACGAGGTCATCGCTGGAAAAAACCTTGACGGTGATGTGACCCGGCACCTCGGCTGCTTCCCGGCCGCCTCTCCCTCGGAGCTGCAGAGTCTGCTGTTCTCTGGGGTCACTGGGTGAAGCTGCCAGCACCGCCTGGCCGAGGAACTGGTCACACAAGATGTTGCTGTTCCAGACCTAGAGACAAGGGAACAGAAAGAAAGCCAGCTGCAGCAGTGCTGCTCTCCCACTCCAGCCCTGGAGAAGGGTCACCCCCATTAACCCCTTGAAGAAGCAGTGAGGAGGGGGCGGACATCTAAATTTAGCTAATTGTCTAGAGAGCATGTGGGAGATTCTGCATTTGCACGCTCATTTACATACACTATGCAAATAAGGAGCTAAACGCAGCTTTTTGCTTTCTAGGTCACAGCCTGCCTAGAAGAGGAATAAAAATGACGTTTGAGCTCGTCAATAGAAACCTACACGTGCTCAGCCTGTCTGTGCCACTGCCCACTTCTGCTCTCCTCTGCACTGTCTCCAGCCCTTTCCTCTACGTTAGAGCCAGGTCCACATTGCCAGAGCAAGGGACAGCAGCAGTTCTGGAGGCCCTGCCCTCTGTTCCTCCAGCCAGTGCTGAGGGAAACTGGTCTAGTTCCCACAAGACTAGAATTCAGGGTAAACCACTTCTTAACAGTGGCCTTAGCTTTGGTTTTATTTCAAACACTGACTCTGGACAACACTTGGCTTTTCTTTGTCTCTGTTCTGTCAGGTACCAAATGAGGCAAAGCATATTTCTGTAAACTCCTTCCAAGCCTTGGAATGAAATGTGCCTTCTGATCCCTAAGTGTCATCAGCTGCTGTTTTATGGAAGAGACCAAGACCAGAGAATGTGCAGAACAGCTGAATGGCTCCAGGCATAGCCCAGGAAAGGGAGCAGAGGCTCCCATACTTCTGTCCTGCCTCCCAGTCACAGGAAGGGTTAGCAGACGTCAAGCCCAGCAGCGCTGTTGTGCTCCCCGGCCTGCCTTTAGCAGCCCAGCCTGCGTGGTTTATCTCACCTGGACAATGATCGGACTGTCGAGGTTCCTCCTGTAGAAAATCACTTGCGTGTCGAAGACAGTGCTGGTCGTATCGTGTTGCACAGGAGAGCGCGTGCTTTGGTTCTCACACTTGATAAGTACATAGGGATCTGCTCCTAAAACACAAACAGCAGCACGGCTCTCGGGAGACAGAATGGCAGCTGCGAGCTGCCCAGAAACCACGCAGGAGCGATCCCCTCACCGCTGCTGAGCACGGGAACCAGGCACCAGAGCACGTCACGTCCACTGCTACCTGCCCATCACCCGCAGAGGTGAAACACCTCATTTTGTAACAACTGGATGCTCAGAGCTGGAAACTTAGTGCTGTTAGCTGTGAAACCAGCCCGCTCCTAGACTGGGGTTGTGACCTTTCCACATTCCCAGGCCGTGCATCCTCCGGCCTCATCTAACGGAAAAATCTTCCAAGCCACACTAAGCTCCCCGACACAGCTCTAGGTGCGAGAGCCAAACTGCACCGGAGCATGCGCAGTCTGACGTGGGCCAACCTGGAGGAACTGTTCCACGTCCACAATTCCTAGGGAGAGCAAGGTCAGAAACTGCACGGAACCGCTTTTAGATCACTGAACGAACATCTCAGTGCCCAGCTTGAGACTGCCTAGCTTGGAAGTGCTGTCTACTGCATCCCCATATTAGTGTTAGGAGATAATTTTCAAGGAGCAGTTTCTCTTCCAGAAAGTAAAATATTGTCAAAACGCTAAAACACATTGTAGGAGGGCACTGGTTTCACTAGAGTTTTCTGTGGGAAACTGTCAAAGCAAATCCTCCCCAGTTTCTCATTTCATTGCCATGAACCTGAGACAGTTTCATCGGATCTATCACTGGGATGTATTTAAAGTTTATGTTATCCCAACACGTTTGCATCTACTACAGCTCCTAGTTAATGTTTTACATTACACTTTAATCACACGTAACCCACTGAGATTATTCAACGTTCTAGAAGTGTTTTGTCGTTTTTACACTGGACGTCCTTACTTTGTTAGGTATCTTCTTTCTGTTCCAGTAGGGAGCAAGAACGGCTTTGGAAACACCAGTTTATCCTCAAATAGAATGGACCATTCCACTTTCTAATTAACTTTTAAGTAAACACAGGCACTACTATTTTATTGTATTTCAACAACGCTTTCTGTCCATTCCGATTGTTAATGACAGCATATCTGTTTTTCTCGCTGCTTTTCATGGATTTTAAATAAGCCACTGAACACACGTGAGTGTAAGTTGTGGTCGTTTCTTACCTACATTTCATCACCATCTACTTGAGAACGCCACCACTGGAATGACAGCCATAAGGCAGCAACATTTTAAGGCAGCTTGCGATTTTTAACAAGTCACACCAGGATGATTTCCCTCAAACACATCACTCATTTGCAGGAACGGATACCGACATCTCACACAAGCAAACCACCTAACAGCTACATCCAACCCAGAAGGAGCTACTTCCGCTCACGAGAAAGAAACCTGGTTTTTCCATATGCTGCACCATGATTACACCTGGCCAGACACACGACAGGCCTGTTACCCTGACAACATCTCACACTTCCCATTGCAGGTAGCAGAGTGTTGGCTTTTCTGATAGACAATTACTTTCTGTGTCACTGAAAGCGTGTGGCCACTTTCTGTGCCACTGAGCGTGTGGATTTAGCTCTGGGGCACGGGGCGGCACCACGCTGTGTAATCAGCGATGGAAAAGCTCCCCCCTTCGCAAAGAGGTTTGGAAAATGGATCTGAATAAAATGGGGTCTTGCATGAAATGGTGTCAACTACTTTGGCTGCAGGCAAAGAGGAAAGCAACATCTGATCATTAACAGTAATTAAGAGATAAAGGGCATCAGAAGGGGTGGGGAAAGGACACAGAGTTTAAAGAGGTAAGAGGCATATCTGCTGGACGAGGGAGCGACTAAGGAAGGGATTGCTAAGTGAGGGGAAAAGGAAAGCTAACATTTGAAAGGAACAGACTCAAATTCTCAGAAAGAGCTAGAAAAAAAACAGAGGGAGGTAGAAGAAGGTGAAAGGTACCTGCACAGCAGGGCCTCATGATGGCATTGCTGAATGGTCACTTACATTAGGAGGACTGGCTCCAACTCCAGAACAAAAGCAAGAAGTGGGAGACCTGCACATGTGGGATGAGACAAGGGATGTTCTCAGCTACAGCTGGCCCAGTTCTTTGCAGCTCTAGGCCTGGTTTATTTACAGTACAAAGACAATGGAGAAGGGGTACTAACGTGGAAAAGCAATGCATCCACCATGAGCTGGGAATGAAAGCAACTGGAGCCACTACTCTGGCAATGGAAGGAGGATGGGACTCAGTTGTCAGGCACACGGATGACTCAAGCTATGCCCTGGACACCACACGGTGTATAAGCAGCTGTTTTCTCTCAGTCCTACGGCCATGCTGTTGAATTGGGAAGCTGTGCAAAAGAGCAGCACAGAGGAAAAAATTGAAATCTGTGAAGGCCAGAAAGACTTGAATAGTAAAGACATTTCTAAAGCTTAAAGAAATCTATGCACAGTAGTCTAAGGCTAACTTTTTTTTGATAACTGGACTGAGGATCTAACAGCCACATCCTTTAGCACTGTACCAAACACAAAAGGCTTTCTAGAAAGACAGACATTCCTACTCCTCCCCAGCTAGACCCATCTTACTGTAGAGGGAGAGCTATGACAAGCTCAGGCACCAGGAAAATGCATGGGCCGAGGGGAGCAGGCGCAGCCGAGACACAGGCACTGCCTTGGGAACTACAACAGGTTGTTTTGCTCTTGCAGCTGAGTCTTGGCTCACGTGACACCTCTTCGCTTGTCCTGAGATACAGATAATAAAAGGGAATCTTGCCACTGGCATCATCCCCCCACCTCTGCTCCATTTTCTCCCTGCTTCCCTTCTCATGCTTTGCCTGGATATTTCCCAGATGCTTTTTGCTTTCTCCTTCTTTCTATTTCTCAGACTGCTCCCGAGGCAACTGCCATTAAAGGTACCAGATACTCTTCTTACCAGGTACGTCACACACTGGCAATCACAACATCTAGTTTAGAAAAGAAGTGGTGAAAGACAAACGCACAAATTCAACATGGAATTTCAGTGGGAAGATTTAAAAATGCAAAAGGTGATTTGTTCTCAAAGATAAACTCGGGAAAAGAATGTGACAGGCAGTAAAACTTGAGAGAGCAGTTTTTAAAACAGACTTGGGAGGTGAGAGACAGAAAACCTCCAAGCACACGGTGCTTCCTCATCTTCCTGCAAACCTGCCACTGTGCTGGGCTCACAGATAGTTGGATCAACTTCAGAAGAAGGTAACTCAGAGAGAGGTAATTCCGAGAGAAGCAGCCTATATGCATTCAGAATTGAGTATGGGCAATTGGATTCATGCAGTACTCTTGACACAGCAAACCATCCATTATTTTTTCCAGATGGGGCAATGAATCAAAGACAGCAGCAAGGAGGAGCTTTCCAGTAAACACTTAAAATAGAGATTTAACCACCTTGCCCTGGCAGGGAGCAGGGTTCTGACAACAACCAGCTCGTGAACCAGGCAGGGTGTACACCTGCTATGCAGTCTTCATTCTCTTCCAGTTTGGTTTAAGTAGTTGCTCAGGAATTTGTGCTAAGCACCACTCTCAGATGCCAGTGGTGGGCTTATGTGAAGAACAGTGCATTCAAGTCTAAAATCCCTCCTTCCAAGTTACATCAAAACAAGGTATCTCTGTTCAGGCTGCTCTTACTTTCTGCAACTGCACACCCCCAGTGTCAGAGCACAGAGATACCCTGATGTTTTCAGGACGGTTTGTCGCAGAGATGTAGTGTGTCTCAGTTCTCAGAAGCTTCAGGATGAATTATAACCTCCCCCTTTATCATCAAGGTTTGTCTTCTCCCTGTTCTAAGGGATGTCAGTGACAAACCAGGCAGGTGGCTGGAGAAGGTGGAATACAGCTGAGAGAGACCGAGTGTAAGAAACGCAGCAGCTTGAGAGCGGAGATGCTGCACATTGGAAGGTGAAGGAGAGGTCAGGAAAACCTTGAGAAATGCAGTGGGGCTGGTAAGACACCGCAGCTCACACAGAAACAAGTTGCCATCAACCTTCGCACAAGAAAATGACCTTTGTGTGAGGTCCTCTTAGCAGCAGAGAAACACAACCACTTAATGTACCTATTTTCTACTGGAATAAACATATTGACTGTGCCTAACCTGAAAGGGAACCTCTCCTTGTCACTCCCAACAGCAATGGCTGTGGGGCCTCTTCCCTCACCTCACAGCATTGATTAGACAGGAGGCTGAGGCTGACTTTTAAGTCTAATTCACATCAGGAAATGCTCCCAGAGCAACAAGAAAGGCTGGTATTTCAGTAACTGCCCACGTGACTTGGAGGTCCAAACTCACTTTTGAGAAAGCTGGTCTTTTTCAAATGCCTGGCTGCTATGTCTCCTTGAAATAAGCATGGGAGAGGGTCCAGACATGGATCTAGAGGAGCCAGAGAGGAGGCGAGAGATGACAAGGAGCTGCATTTTCTGTGGCAGTATTAGGAAGCAATCTTAGACTAATGCCCCTGGACACACTACTTTCTAGTGTAAATTTACAATCCATCCAGCCAGTTTTCATCAAGAAACTTCTATATCTACTCTCTTAATCTACCAAAAAAACCCAAACCCCAAATGCGAGAAACATATACCATACCCAGCTTTTCATGCTCCCAAAATTGGACCCTATTCCCAACTGGGAGCTTTGCCAAATTTCCCAGCAAGGTGCCCTTAGAAGGCAGGGTGCCAGTTATGGGCGTTACCCTTGTTATTGCACAGCTTGGTTTTACTGTGAAGCACAAATGTCCGCAGTGCACATTTGCCTTTGTGGTTTTTTTTAATTTAAACACTCTCCCTATTTCATTTGTCTGAGGCTGCTATAAAATATGGCATTGTGCAAGACACTATGAATGTACTCTGCGAGCTGGAGATCCTTATATGAAAAAAAGGGTTAATGAAGAAAGATTCAAACAGGGATTTCACAGCAGAATTCAAGATAATGGGGAATCTATTGAAGTAACTCAGCTCTCCTTCACTGCCCCCTGAATGGATGAGATTTGGAACTACAGGCTGAAAAGAGACAAAAGCTTTTACTGAAAGCTTTATGTTGATAGAAAAGGGAAGTATTTTAACTTTTTTGGCAAAGTTTTATTCAAACAACAAGATTCATTTAGGTTTTGTGTTCAAATCCCAGTATGTTTTTTAATGGAAACACTACAGAAGAAGATTGGCAACAGTAGACTGATGATTTTTCAGCTACCTTATGAATTCAGTACTAATTCACAAATAGTATTCACTTGACCCAATTATGCATTTTTTCAGCAGATAAAATAATCAAGCAGAGGATTTGCTTAGCAGTTCTGTCAGGGTAATCATCAGCCCAATACTGGATGCTGAAATCCAAGTGAAAGAAGATGCTTCCACTCAACCTGACCACGTGTGGTAGTACTGCATCCTAAAGGTATTTGGGCCACGTTGCAGTTAGAATATTTATTACACATTGGCTGCAAGTCCTATTTGTGTATTCCTGAGGGTCCATGTCACAACGCACCAAATCCCACAAGGCGCTCTCAGCTGAAGCCTGGTCTTCAGCAGCTGCAGGCGATTGTTTTTAATGATCTCGTCAAGACCATAATTGTGCTAAGGATTGTGAAATGCTAAGGGTGGAGAATTGGCTTTTCTTGCTTTACTGCAGGGAATGTTAGAGAAAAATGTTTAAGGAATTTTAAAAGCAAAGAAAACCACCCTTAAAAAATGAAAATGGGCTTCCCAGGGTAAGAACAAGAACATGCTGCCTCTTTTCCATGCTCTGCTAGTCTTGTCACATATCACCCTTCAGCCTCACCCATCCATCCCCTTGCTGAGAGCGTGGAGCCATACTGCTTGTCTGACCGAGGTGTTTGTGGCTCCTGTTTTTCAAGAAAACTACTGAGAAAAACAAACTGGATCAGTTTTTGTATCTCTTCCCTCCAACATTCCTGTCCCCTGAAGAGACAACCAGACTTGACAGAAAGTGGCTTTTACAGTGAAAAGTACATTCAGTCCCACCCAGTGGGTGCCAGGGATAACTATGAAAAGGAATAAAATTGTAGCAGCTGGTGGGAGAAATTTTACAGCTGCTTTGTGAGACTGAAGATGAACTGTACTACAGGTCTAAGACTAATGCCTTCTCTGCCACAAGAAGTTAATGCAACTGAGCTCCACATCTTCAGCTGAAGAGTTACCTGGAGCAAACACAGCCGAGGGTTCAGGAACCTCTTCAGTTTCCACTCCCAATTTCACGGTGGCACCTTTGCTCCTTTGCTTTCTCCCTACCAGCCAAGCAGGGCTGCATGTCTCTCCCTTTTCCTGTTGCACTGGCCATGGGAAATGAAGGCTGACAGATGGAGAGTAGTGGTAGAAAATGAGGAAGCAAATGACAACTGGACAAGTTGCCTAATTAACTGTCAACAGTAGATGCCAGACAGACATTTCAGTGTCCTTCAGGACACTTACTGTGATGTGTAGATATACTGTCCTGCTAAATGACTTGTAAGTCATTTAACCTCTCCCTGTCCTAGTTTGCTCAGCTGAAAACGGTTGTTTGAAAACCATAATTTCCTCCCTGAAGTGCTATTAAGCTTGTGGTAATGAAGAACAAAGTGCTCTGAAGGTCGTGAATGACATTGCTGAGGGAAGTGTAGTACACTATAGGAGTCTCTGCGAGTCAGCTGTCTCCCTGGGTATTTTCTATTTAGAAAACACATAACCCTGAAAGGTGAGTTTGTTCCTAATCCCCACAAAAAACTTCTCAGGAGGGGCTGGCTACTACTGCCCACCTGGACCAGCATAGATGACACACAACTCTAGCTGGTTTGTGTCATCTTATTCATCTGATCTCTCCTTTTGAGCCGATTTTACAACATGCTGAAAAAAAAAAATTCCCATAAAGCTTCAACTGAGTTTGTTTGGATCATTTCTGACTGTTTACATATCAACTCAGATCACCTTTAGAGGACTGAAGGAGCCCCCCTTCCACTCTTCCAAGCTCACTTTGGACTTACCGCCTGATGTGTCTTGCCTCTGTAAACCCTCTGCAGAGTGAATTTTGATTTGGGTGACTCTGCGTGGATAACCGCAAAGAAGACTCCAACATGTCATTTTAGGCTTATCTGCCTTCAGCTCCCTGAAAAATCATGGGAAAAGCAACTGAAGCAATGGATGTCAAGCAAACAATCATTGGTTATGGAAATATGGCGTTTTCAGAACATGAGATTTGTACTCTTTCCTCATCTACTGTTTTGGAAGTTTGTGGTACAGAAATGACAGACTGAAACAAAAACAGAACAAAGTACGTTTGTGTCAGCTTTCGCATGGCAGCAAAAGTGGTGGGAAAACAAGCCCTTTAAATCATGGAAAATAATGTCAAAGCAAGAAAAAAAATCCAGCAGGCTTGATTTCACAAAACACTAGCTTTGCCCACTGGTTTCAAAGGAGATGGGGGTCAAAGAAATAAACAGTATCAACTGTAACTGCAAGCACCAGTGCTCAGTGTTCTGACTTACAACTGGAAGCAACTGCAGAAGCCAAACTAAAAGGCCAAAAGCCCCAGACTGAATTGTCCACCAGGTTCCTACATAAAAACATCCTAACCATGCACAAATCCCACTGAGCCATCTGGAGATTCCTGGAGGTGACCCTGACTGTCGAAAGGGCCTAGTTCTGGAGCGACATGAGCCAGTGATGCAGGAATATTTGAGGGCAGCCAGGCAACCATTTCCAAGGAGACGCAGCCGATGTGGGCAAGGGAAGATCTCACGTAGCTGTGAGTGCAACCTACCTGAGTTTTGATGGCACATCTGTGAAGAGTCTCAGGATAAACTTCGTAGTAATGCCAGGATGATATGTAGTGGGAATAAGGACGTAGCGGCCTTGCTTAAGGATCCTCTTCAAGAACACAGTGCGTGTGTTGATGTACGGAGATGTGGCCACTCTCTCCTGCACAGTCAGCTTGTGTAGTCGATAGTTTCTGTTATCCTCCACCTAAAGCCATGGAGCAGTGCAGGGATTAATGCAACGAGGGGTATCAGAGCTAACAGGCAGGATTTTCCCTGCACATCACACAGTCTTTTGTGGGCAGAAAAGACAAACTGCAAAAAGAAAACCTGCAGACTTTTCACACTCATTCAGTTGGCTGCATTTGCTGATGAAATGGAGGCAGGAGCCTCCAGTGAGGAGGAGGAAAAACCCTGCATGTTTCAAGACTTAGTATTATTTTGTCTTTCTCTTCAAAGCTTGGGGTAGGAAAAGCACTTAAAATTCTTTTGCAATGGGGAAAAATGACTTATGTTCCTGTAGTTCAAATAAGAGTCTGAATTGAACTAAATACAATTTAGTTCAAGTGGTCTGTCTCATGTCAGCTCTGGTGACTGAGTGCAGTACTCACGCAAAGCTCGTGCTGAGAGCAGAGCCAGACCCCACCGTGATAATCGTGCCTCTGTCTGCCAAAGATCTCCTTGCCAGGAAGAAGCAGGACGGCTGAACAAGCTGATCCAGGAGTGCGGATGGCTGCCTACCTTCAATATTTCAAAGCCAATTGGGATGCTGTCTCCTTTCCCTTCTTTCTTGTATTTGCGGCGGTCCTCCTGTTGTAACGAGACTAACACTTTGTCCTCAGTCTTCTTAACATCAAAGATGTACTGGTACAAGAGAGAAGAGGGTAAGCTGTTAGAAGTGCCTTGGGATACTAAGGATAAAGCCATCACCAAGGAAATATGTGCATACAAAGGAGGGAAATGAAAATACATTTGAGGGTGGGAAGAGAGTTCTCCATGTAAGACATTCCCAGCAATTCGCAGCTGAAAATTAATGCTAATATAACGGTCTTTAAACCAAAAGTATCAGAGACACTGAAACAGGCAACAGACATAAAAGGCAGTGTGGGACGGTATTACAAAATAACTGCTGAGGCAGCAGAAGAGAACACCTCCTCTAAAAGCAACAGACAAAATATTAAGTTTTATTTAGATATATATAGATCAGGAGTGAGATAAAAAAATTAAAACAACAGACTCCAGGTGGGGTCTTTGATAACTGTTGGTTCTTCTTTTAACTTGAATATTTCAACAGGGCCTATAAATTTCAAATATCTTCGTATAGTACCTGCAAATGAAGGAATCTTCCAAAAAAACCTCAAACCTGCAACTTTGTTCCACACCTACAATTTCTACTTAATATAAGAATTACAGGAATCCTAATACTGGACTTTCCCAGTTTTTCTGAAAGTCTTAGGAATACCCATTAGAAAGGGCTAAGAGGGACTCCGGCATCTTTAACACGCAAACCTTTTATCCAGAGTGTTCGAAGTAAATTTGAATCAACTTGGGTTTAAGACCAAAGCAAATTATTTAAAGTTTAGGAAGCAGTTTCATCTCAAGAAATCAGACTCGAATTGCTCACATTATCACTACCAGTCCAGTTCATGAGTAAGTATGTACCCTTCCAGTAGACAAAAAAATGTCAGATAGGTGTTTCTCTACGTGACAAAGAATTAAACACTCCAATTTGTTCACTATTACAGACTCCCTTAAATTTCATTTCTTTCGTGCATACAGAGGGCAAATCTGAGCTGTCAGAACCAGTGGAGGGGAGGACGCCAAGCTGACTCCAAGTTTAGACAGATGCTGTATTCGTCCCTCCTCAAAGACCTTTAAATGTGAAGCAAACAAGTAAAAGCACAGAACTGCAGTGCTGCACCGCTGGGTACTATGTGCACCACGCGTTCTGGTTTAAGCCAAAATTCTCTGACAGCACAGAGTGGAATATCATCAGTGGTTCAACTCCGACTCCCTCCTCCTCCAAGGGCTGCTAAAAAGCAAATCTTCACTGAGCTTTGCTCTGAGGTAGATGCTGAGATTGCCTTGGTCACTGTTGTGGAACAATGCCCGGTAATGACTTCTTGTCCCTCTGTGGTTAGAGCTCTGCAGATTAAGGCCCCATCCCATTTCTCATCCCTGACCCTCACGGACTCAGGCAGTGTCACACCCACACAGAGGAAGCACCAGCCTCTAGCAGAGCTGGCTGAAGCACAGCAGTACTGGAAAGCAAATCAATACCTTCCCAAGCCTCTGGGCTACATCAGTTTTTCGTAGTATTTACAGTCCAGACTGGCCTCCTACAGAACTACTGCTTGCTTTTCTGGGCTGGCTGGGTTTTTGCTACAAATTCAATGCCTCTTCGTACTCTTACTTGTGTGCCATATCAACACGGTGGCAGAGAAAGCACAGTACCCTGAAGAGAGTCCTTGGGGCTGTAAAGAGCCTCTGCAGAGAGAATCTAAAAACCGAGATATAAACATGCAGCAGCACCTTGTAAAGCACATTTTAATTCTTGTCCCTGTTGAACCATATGCAGTGTCTCCTTGTCAGATAGCCTAGAATGTTCCAGGGCAAATGGAAGTATGGAAGGGGAAATGGGAGAAGACAAGAGAGCTCTCTTGGTCTGATGGGAGGTGTGCGACCGTCACAATCTTTGATCTGATGACATTTCAGCTGTCCTAATGGGCAACAATCTGGAAACCAGCAGGTGGCTGTAGGAGTACATGCATACTTGGCTTAAATTCCCTTATTTTAAAGGGACTGGAAGTGTCACAATCTCTCTCTGCACAGATAAACTTCACAGGAGGCCTCAGCGTCAGGCATTTCACTCAGTGAGAACAGAGATTATCTCTAGACTATGGTAGTATGTGCCACAGTAATTTATAACGGCCCTAAGCTAACGTAATGTGTTCCAGCGCTGCTATTAAGAGCCTTTTAATCAACTAGCCTAGAGATAAAACTGGAATAAAAAGAACTTTCATTGCATCAGGCATTGCACTCAACCGTAACGTGTATATTTTGTTCTCTGTGGCAGCTAAACACTTACAAATGAGACCCAGACAAGCAGTTGGAATACATCCAAAATCAAAGAGGGGAGTATCTGAATAAAATCACCCTCTGGAAATGAGGCACTGACAGAAGACAGAGCAGTGAAGAACTGCTGCTCTATCTACACCTGTAAGGCAGGATGAGCCGTGAGTTTGAGATTCACTCCTACTCTGAACAGCAAAGGCTGCACTTCTCCAGTATCCTGCTACAAAAATTGAAGGATGCAGGCAGAAACCTCCCATACAAGTGCAGAGAAACAGGCACAAGAGCATCTGTAATTAATCTACAGTACCTGGTGAATTACAAAGGAGCAGAAAGGTCAATTTTCAAAGTAATAACTGCAGCAGTAGGTGGCCAGATCACACTGACAGTAATGGCAGTTTTATGCCTGAATTTGCATGCACTGGGATGAAATCTTACAACTCTGAGAAGGGCAGGAAGGTAAGAAATGGAGTAAGAATGCATGACCAGATAACCTGGATAGCTTGAAATTACCAGGTTGGAGGAGACAAGGAAAATCCTGGTGAGAGGGTGATCTTGTGGAGGAGCCAAGACACTTTCAGAATCTCAGATTAATGTAAAGGGATACTAACTAAATACATTGGACCAAATCCTCGGACTGTTTAAGGGTGTGAAGTGAATGGAGTTCTGTCAGTAGAAAACTAGACTTGCTGCCTTTCTACAACTGGGAAACTGAAAGAAATCCAAGCAGGGCTTCACTAATCCTGGAGTGTCTGATTCATGAGCCCCAAATATGACAAGTTCTAAACTCTTCTGAGAGTCCTAAAGAAATATCTAAACTCTTCAGAGAGATTTCACCGGAGTCACTTACACATGCAGTGAACCAGCGAGCTGCCAGAGGACAGAGAGCGGCAGTGAGATTCCTGTCAAGCAGTCATTGCCAACTCCAAAACAGGGTGGATACTTCAGCAGCCCTAGCTAAAGTGGATACACTCCAATACCTCACAAAATACATGGATTCCCACCTGGGGATTCTGAAGGAAGGTCTCTTTGTTATCAAAGCATCCACCTGAGCGATTCAGCAGGGGCTCTGAATTCTTTGCCCAAGCCCCGTGCATCATTTTCTTCTCCCAGGTCTTGTGGATACTGAAGTAGGAGGTATTCACAATCCAGCAGATGTCCACATCTGTGAAATTCTTACACCAGTCCTCAAATGTCATCCTATTCCATGGGACACCAGAAAAGTAATGGTTTATTTAAAAATAAGAGCAAATATATTTAATATATTTAAATTAAAATATTTAAAAATAAGAGCTAAAACAACACCAAAATCTTCCAGCAGTTTTAGAGGAGACACTGTTCAGAGGACAAACTGGCTCACTGGAAAGCTCTTCATGTGGAAATACTTGTGAAGCCACAATCACAATATCTTAGAACTTAATTTAGAGAACTTAGAACTTAATTTAGAGGTTATCAGTGTGTTGGGTCAGCTCTGGGTTTGTTTTGTTACAGCACCTAAGCCTAAGGGATAGGTTACATCTACCAGGCTGGATTTGATAACATATATTTTGCAAAGGCAAAAGAGATTACCTGCAACTAAAGCACTATCCACTCCTTATTACTATGGTTCTTATTGCTACATCTGTCCCTGGGCACGTCTCACTACTCTGTGCTCTGGACATAGCTTTTATTCAGCAGCATCGCAGTGCTATAAGCTATGCTTGCTAAAGCGACAGACCGGACTGCAGAGCAGTTAAAAAACATTCACCTCCTCGAACACCTCGGTATCTCTGAACTACCACCATGTCCTGGCTTATTAATGGCCCAGAACCAACTCCTACAGCTGACTTCCAGCTGCCAGTTCTGACAAACCAAGCAAACAGAAGACTTTTCCTACTAAGCCCTACCAGCACATGATGTCATATTGATATTTACTGAAGAAGGTGCTGGTCTGCCTTGGTGTACCTAAGATTTAGGCAGAACCAAAATTATTAGACTTCTAGAGGTTCTGTAGGGAATGAATACTGCTCATGCTGGAAACCACCAAGAAATACCAAAATTCATTGGCTTCGACTGTATTTACAGATCCTCAGCTGTGGTTGACCTAGAAATCCTACACACAGGCACAGCAGTCAGTAAACAAGATTGACAGTGTGTTCAATACTTGGCATTCTGTCATGTAAAACCAGTGCATGTGTTGTCTTGGATTCTGAGTGAATGTCCTAAATATAGATAATAGATTTTGAGGCTGTTTGAAACATATTTAACAAGAGCTAATAATTTTGTTCTACTAGTTTTAAATCATTTTTTTCTGTTCTTCTTTGTCATCCTTTGAGGATTTAAAAGAAACAGACCTTGTGCCAGCACTGGATATTCTTATCCATTTGGGGAAGTTGTTTTCAAAGCTGTTAAACAGCAGAATTAATGGCAACTACGTAGTGTAGCTAGTATCTCCAAACCCTCTGCATGACTCCCACTCACCAGAACTCTCCATCATTCTCAAGAGTGAGTCCCAAGCTCTTACGTTCTGAATTGCTGACTCTTTTCCACTCCTCAGAACTAAAAGGAAGAAGATGGAAAAAAAGAACAACAAAGATGATTAATAAATTAAATACTCTCACCTGGAAAAAAACCATGCAAGTAAAATTCTCTCCTGGTTCCTTGTTATAAAATTAACTTCAGAGTACTGAAAGCACAGATGATAATCAGGATGAAAATGTGGGGCTTACAGGAGTAGTTTTAAAACATTAATTGATCTGAAAGCTACTAAAAAAGAAGAGTTGAATGGGAAACTGGCACAACTAGAGCAAAACCTTATTGATTTCCTTTGTCACACCCTCCCTTAGGACACTTAAACAGCTGGTTTGGAAGGTCATATAAGATTGATTCCATTCCCTGAAGACCCTTCAAAAGAAACCTGGCTTTCCTCCTCAGGAGCTTATTGAACACTTCTCTTAAACTAGAGTATTCTCATTGTCTTTCAATCTCCTGAAATAAAACAGGCCTGAGGTCTGAGATTTCCCCAGAGAGCCTTTGAGAAGAAGTTGCTGCAGCACGAACCTAGTGTCCAGTTTCCAGAGTAACACTACACTGCATAGACACTTCACTGCCTGCTTTAGCATATAACTTAGTGCCTGCCACTGTCCCCTGAAGGCACCTGCCTCTTTCCACCGACTGCAGGGGAGCACAGGATCCTAAATGCAAGCAGTCTGATGCTTAAATCAGACAATAGATAAAAGACAGCATGAGCCCATTCCCTAATGGGTTATGTGAGAGAGAGCCACAATTCCTCACTCCCTTTCCAAAAGTACTTGGAGGATGAAGTTGAAGGTGGTTGGCAGGAGGGAAAGGAGGTTGCTTGCCATAACAGACATTTTCTTAACCTACTGGGGAATTCTCAATTTAATTGTGTTAGGCCAAAAATCCATGGGCCAACATCAGAGTCCTCAATGCTTCCACTGGAGCGAGTGGCAGCTGTGCCAAGACAAGGGCTAGTGAACAACAAGGGCTGAAGTTAAACCAGGCACAGTAGCTCTTCAGCGCATTCTTTGCATTTCACCTGAACCAAACTCTTCGAAAGTAATAGATCTTTGCTAGCTAAAGCATGGAAGATAAGAACTCAACATGCTGTTGTTAGGAACACTGCATTATTAAATGCTAACGGTGGCTGGTAAGCGCAGTGCTGAACGTTAACATCCTAGTTAAATGTTTTTCATGTGTAAATTGCCAGTGATGGAATATATCCCCTCCAGCAATCATTTCTGTCTCTGTAGGGGTGCCTACTAAGCTCATGGCCCACATTAAAATTCATTAGAAAATAATTCAAGAAATCACAAATGTGGCAATTTTACGGCATTTTTCACCAGTCACTTAAATTATCTAAGAATAAAAGGCGTGTACCATCCCCAGCAGCTAGCAATTACAGATAAGAAACCGAGTCCCAGACAAACTCAGTGGCGAAGCTGGGAACAAACTTCATGATCTTGACTCATCACCTCTATCCTAGGCTATTTTTCTACTCCTGCTCCAGTGTGCCAGAACAATGATTTATACAGTAAACTAAGGGCCAGGAAGCCATACCTCCTGGCTCCTGCAGGACGTGTTCATTTGCTCAGAGAATGCTATGCTTGGGAAGAGACGGCACAACAGTTCAGCCATGGCTGAGTATTGCAGACTGACATGGTCTCTCACAGTGTTTAACCATGCATCTAACGTGGCCCTAGTCGCACTTTTATTCCTTTGACACTGGATTTGCAGCACTTACTTGTCGCTCCAGGCACCGTTCCACTCTCTTTTTCCCCAGGGATTCCTCAGCCTGATCATGAACAGCTTTTCTGACTTAAAAGAGAATACGAGCCTTTCTCCTAGGCGTAGCTTGCGAACTGCAGTCACTGAGTAGGCATGGCCGATGACAAGCCCCGTCTCTGTCTCCACTTCACTGGTACCAGCAGAGGAAGCCTTTAGCATCAAGAATGACAATTAAAAAACAGAACTCACATCACTGAGGGACCTGACAGCTATGCGTTCAAGGGGCAGGATGGGGAAGACTTCTTGTCTTTCACAGAGCTATACATTCCCTTCCCAAGCAATTTGACTGTGCAGGAAAACAGCAGCACTAAGGCTCAAAACTAGTGCTCACTAGTCTGGTGTTTCATATGATAGTGCCAGACGAGTCCTAGCAGACAGGAACCCAGAGCATAGGAGAATACCACCTGCTACAGCCATTCCGTCTCCTCCTGGCCTCAGAGAGTTAAAGACTGGTCTGATGGACAACCTTTAGCAGCCCTTCCAAACTCTTGTCATCTTTACAAAACGTCTGTTCTGGTTACTGATGGCTGTGCTCAGACACAGCACTGCCTGGTGGTGTCCTCAACTGGACACTGCAGGGCCTAAGGATTCAGCCGGTGATTCCAATGCCTGTTTCTGTGCTGGGGTTAATTTGATACCAGGAAGAATTACTGGCAGTGGGTACAAACAGAGGGCACAGGCAAGAACACTTTATAGCCATTTGTCCAACCTGTCCTGTTCCTCACTCGTGACCTGGCAGACTTCTCTTACGTGGCAACTGGCAGTTTCTTAGGAACCGGGTTTGCTCCTTACAGACTTTGCATAAGAAGCCTGGTTTCCAGCCGTGATCCAGCAGTAAACTATCCTGCTGGATGACCTAAGCCTGATCAGATGCTGTCTAAGAATGCATAAAAATTGTCAAGCTCTGAAAAAGACCACAATCTCACTTCATGCATCCAGATCAGAATCTCCTAAGTACATCTAGAAACGGAAAAGCAGTATTATATAAAGATGCTGGAGTTGCTTTGAATGGCTGGCCCTTTACAAAGCTACTACAATGCTGCTCCTGAGTAACCCCTACCAGGACAGTGGAAAAAGTAAAGCTGTGCCAGTGCTGTAGCCCATCTTCTGAGCCACAAACAACCCAAATGGTCATGCCTCTGGATACATCACAGCTTCGCTGGAGCTAGCATGGGCATCTTTGCACTGAACCATATCCAGAGTCTCTCTCACCTATTTTGGGCTATAACCCTTTGGGCCTGAAGACACTCACTCCCTCGGACAGCAAGGAAGGAAGATTTGACTCAGTGCAGATCCCTGTGTGTGAACTTGTAATAACCTAATTAAGAGCTTAACGATCACACAAGTCTTTGTGCTGGTGGAGAGAGATGAAGAGTTAAGAAAAGCACACAGTACTTTCTCAGATACTATTATCCATTTCAAAATTCCTATGCTCTAAACAGACAGGCTCCTTCTCCTGAGGCAGGTGTTGTACTGACACAACAGTGTTCAGTCCCCAGATATAAGAAATCAGGAAAAAAAAAGGAAAAGATAAATTTATATCACATTGGAACTGACAGATGGTCTGGCAACTGCGAGACTCTCACCAAGACCTCTTTGCCTTTCATCGACAATAGCTCCTAAAGAATCAGCTTATGTGTTACACCAAGACTGGCTGACATTTCCAATGGGTTTGGGCTTTCTCCAGTATGACACTTTCACTTGCGTTTTTCACAACCAAAAGCAAACAAGAGTCCATGACACCATGGAATCCTGTAACCTCTCCTGCTGCCTCTGTTATCCCCCAGGCTTTTCCTACTGCTGGGCTGCCTTTCCCACCTCATTCTGAAGGCATTTATTTATTTGAGATATTTAAATATCCACTGTCTATTCAAATTTCTAAATGGTGAAGCTCAGGGCTGTTTTGCAATCCAAGGAAAAAGATGACATGTTTGTAAGTCAGCAGTGAAGCCACTTGAGTATTAAATATTCTATACCTAGCAAGCTTCACTGTGTGTATAATACAGCTATGAAAAGTGATAAACGCAGACAAGTCAAACCAAACCAATAGGAACAGCTCCTGTGCAACCAATGCTTAGAAGCATCTGTGCTTAATTTGACAGGCAGAAATATAATGGCAGGAAGAAGTGAAGTCATTACAGCCGATTAATTGCTTTTTAAAATACAACTCCCTGCACTTAGCCTATCTCCTCACCAGATCCATGTAAGAAAGGGAAGCCCTAGCATTTGGGTGCAACCTATCATCCCAGAAACAATGTTTACAAGTCACACTAGGAATTCTGGTCTGCCAGCCTGGACTGAGCAAACCAGATGGAATTCTTTTTAAGAAATTCAGACCCTGTGAAAAAAATAAACACCAAAGACGCAGAAGAATTTGTTTGTGAGCTGTGGCCTGATGTTGTGGGGAAGGACATTTCAGGACTCCTGTTCTACCCCACTTGAGTTCTCAAGTTCAAATTCATCTCCCAGAAGGTACCACGTGTTCCTCTTTGGTACCATGGTGCTGGCAGAGACAGTGCATGCCAGGGCCAGCTAAACAGAACATTCTCAGGCGTCTCCAAACATGACCAATTTTCTGTTGTTATGAACAGCTGCACAACTAGCACGATACTCGCAAGAATTCCTGAATGAACCAACGCTTCGGGGCCCACCAGTTTACCATGGATTTAGCACCTATACTACAGGTATGAAATAGTTAAGTGCTACAGTAATATGATCTTCGTTTCACAGATGGGGAATTAAGGAAAGCATTTAAGTGATTTAGCTAAGTCCACATAAGATGAGCCTTAGATAAGGTCCTATATGGGAAGCAGAGGGCATGGGAGTAACATGCTTAAGTGCAACTAGATGCCAACCCTGCAGCTTCTAGAGAATGATCCCTTTCCTGCAGGCTGCACTTTAAACATCACTTTATAACGGTATTTTAGGAAATATTCAGATGCCATGGCAGTGTGTTAGCCCTCCACATGTGGTAACAGCTTCAGACAAGGTGAGAATTTCAGTGCTACCCAGTCAGGGCCTGACATTGAACTTTGATAGAAGGTGAATTAAGCTCAGTGGTCCCGTGGCAAGGGGCTGTGCAAGGCCCTTGTCTGCCTGTGGTTCGTGATGAATAGCAGCTCCACCCTTTGGAGATGCCACTCATCTGCCTTCTAGCACCTCAAGTCCATGGAGAGAGGTAAAGCTTCCACGGAAGGCAACCATCTATCACCCTTGGGGAAGCCATTCCCTCTCTACTGGCTAAGGGAACTTCATGGTCATGGTCTCCTAAGGCAAGCACCCAAGTTAGCTGCCTGACATGGGCCACTGTGGGCAAGTTTTGCTGTTTAATTCTAATGGGGAGCCTTATTAACGAGCAGTACTACCTGAATAACCAAGTGAGCTCAGCCTTTCAGCTGAGCTCCAGTGTTACATTGATGAGACGACAGCAACCAAAGTCAAGAAGTCACAGCAGAACTGTTTCCTGACAACAGATTTCCCGAAGAAATAAAGAAACTGAACGCTGCCATCTGGCCTGTAAGTCAGGGCATTCTAGATGGATTAAGCTCTGGTCAACACACAACTGTGACCATTCAGAAAGAACAGCATTCCAGATCCACAGTGAAGTAAGCGGCAGCACAACTGGCTTTGCAGTTTTGGGATTGTATTTAGTGGCTCATGGAGTTGTACCCGGCTGACAGCATTGCCAACCTGCTAGCTTTTCCCACACAAAGCTTTTCCAAAGCATACAAATGAAGGATGTACTCAACATATTTATACTATTAATGGTATTTTTTTCATTTATATTAACTCCTAGAATCCAGCTCTCTATACATACCGCAATGTAACAGCTGATCAACCCGCCTCTTTTATGCACTTTCAGCAAGTCTTCAAACAGCTTCATCTGCTCTGAAATAATCTCACCATACTTGCCCTGTACCAAATCAACAGACTCTGCCACTGCTCCAGTGAAATCCACAATTGCATCTGCAGCGCTGCCTCCATCTAGGGCTTCGTAAGATCCAGCCAGCCTGGAGGTAACACAGAACATTCTCAGTCACCAAGTGGCTGTTAGAAGTGTTTGAATGTAGGTAATATATTTGTATCTCATCAAGGAAAAAAACAGGGAAGGGATGCTTTGACAGAACAGAACAAAACAATCCAGCAGATCACAGATAAACCTTTGCTGGGTTTCTAGGAAAGGAGTGTAATGGTCCTTAAGGCTTTGGGCTGCTGCAGTAGAATGCACTGCACTCTCATGATTCACCTCCTCCATGCAGATTTAAGTAGAAGGAGTTTTCAATCTTCCTCTACTAGCAGCAAACCTAAAAGCCATGGAAAGTATGATAGAGCTGAAAGACCAAACAAACAGATGGACAGAAGAGACAGCACTGAGGTCTAAAAGGACAATGAACTAGCTCATACTTTGCATACGCTTTCTCCAATAACGCACTCCAGAATTCATTCTTTACATTGGAATGGCAGTAGATCAACTTCCCGTCAGTTGTTGGCAGTAGATCGTCAACAACCACCTCTGTCCATTCTCCAAAACACCAGAAACGGAAACGGAAAATGCCAGCGTAGTTCTCTGGGTTTTTAGGGTCCCATTCTTGCTCATTAAAGTCTGGAATCACCTGAGAAACCATGCAGGGCAAAATTCACCAAACGCACTACGTTAAGATATATTCAGAGGGCAGACTGCCCTGGAGTGTGCACTGTGCTGGTCTGCAGCTTCATGAGCAGTTAACCTTAACTAGATGAAGCAGTGAAAAAAGAGGGTGAATTTGGTACAAAATTAAGTATTGTCCCACTTCAAAGAATTTTTTAATAAAGTAAACTTCGGATTGATCTGCAGAGAACGACGAACAGAACCTACTGCACTCTCTTGCTCTGCTGTATCTCTTCTCTGGTGCTCAATGGGACTGGAGTGGAGAGGTCTCATAACATGAAAAATTAACTTCTGAAGAAAAGGAACATTCGAATCCCCCAAAATTCACCACACATCAGAGGCACATTAGTGTTAGAGGGAGAAACATTGGCTGATAGGCAGGGAAAAGGTTCCTTAGCTTTATTTCATGCACCGAGCACACTGATCACCTACCTGCTGCCAGAGGGTCTTCCTCAGCGCCAAGCAGGAGCACGCAGCCACAAACCAGCAGTTGCCCAGGATGCCTTGGTGTAAGTCATGGGAGCTGATTCCATTCACAAACAGGTGGGGGTCTTCACAGAGGTCCTAACAAAGCAAACTAGAGGTGACTGGAGAATCCACACCAGAAATGATCACAGCATCCTTCCAGCTATTCTCCTCCCCCCTTGTTCTGCACATGGAAGCATGGAGTTACAGTACCAAGAAGTTCAAGAACCCTCTGGCAGGGTTTACCTTCAGGAAACAGGGAATCTGTCCGAGAATTGATATGGAACCTACTGGTTTCAACCCAGTGATTGGTCACGATGTTCTTGTGTGAATGATTGCTTTTCCTGACTCGTGGAGGATGGAAGAGCAGACAGTGGTAAGAAATTCTGCTTTTTCACCATGTAAGAATAACCCTAAATTGCAACACTGTGGGAAGGAAATGATATCCAGGCATCGGAATAAACAACTCTCTCCTACCTCAAAATGGCAGGAGACTCCAAATTCACTGCAGTCTTTCCAGTCTGTTATGAGCAGCTGAATAAGGACCTGTGCTCCTCACCTCATGGATTCTCACTGCCCTTTGGTTATTATAGATGATGATCCCAGAATACCAAGACTGCAATCCAAGGCTGGCTACACACCACAGGCTACACACCTCTCCGTCTTCCCTTTGATGGGACTGTGACAAATCAGTGCCAGATGAACTTATTTTCAAAGAAAAGAACCACCTCAGTGCTGAGCTGAAAGCCTGTTTTCCAGGGCTGGTTTAGAAGATGGCAACCTCACGTCAGCGCATGGCATGTAATGCACGGGGCTGCTGCTGTTTTCTTTAAGAAAATTATATTTTGGCATGAGATTTTTCTCATTAAATAACAACTGGTAGAAATTTTAAATGCCTCTTGGGAAACAACTGACTGATCAGTATGTGACACTCTACTACTGTCAGTATTTCTTACATGTGTCTTCGCTTACAGAAATTTAAAAACTTATTAAAAGACCTCAATAAAATCCTGAATAACAAAATGGTGCCTACGAGGAAAACTGACCATGTACAAGATATTCAGCTGCGTCATGGACAGACTCATTCAATCTGCCTGGATGCTCTGATACAGAATGGCAACAGGAACTTCAGGCTAGCACTTCAGCTGATGTAAGTCAACCCAGCTGCCTGTTGCAGGGGTTGACAGCAGTTGGCTACGTGGTCTGCAGGGTGGTGGCACACATTACAAACCCAGCCTGGGGAGACTCAAGTTTCATATCTCATTTCCATGCATCTCTGGCAATAATGATTTCTAATTTGTTTTTCCTTTCAAAATGTTATTTTGTTGGTGTAATAAACAAGGGATAAACTGAGCCTTCGGGATTAAGAGTGTCCCAACTTTTCTGTCACTAGAGGAAGCCAAAACTTTCATCGGTTTTGCAAGAAATTCAGCACTACCATGTATTAACAATGTCTTATTTGGTTTGTTTTGCTAAAAACAACCACATTAAACTATTGTTTTTTAATTGAAGTGAGCCTCATCTCACACAGTCCTCAGAGAAAAAATGGAACGCAAGATGTGTCAACTGCCAGAACTTGTGGGTGAGATTAGCATTTGCTGACCACCGGGGTCCGAAGAAAACATGGAGCAGCAGAACACAGAAACAGCACCTCCCCTGTTTCCACCATAGTCACTAAATTCTTCAGGATTCTGTTTGATAAACCCTTATTAAACTGCCCAGGAGCCCTGGACTTCTGAGACTAAAGAGTGTAAGAAGGTGATCTTAGCTCTGTTCCTCTTGCCATTAATCACAGCTTCTGTGCTGACCGTCCCGGTGTGGCTCAGAGGTGCACAGTGACACTCAGGTGCAAGCTATAGCCCTTGTCAGCTGTCTGCTCTCTTCTGGCCCTTTTGCATTTCACCACTTAGGCAGTATAGCAAATTCTAAGGAATACTTTTAGATGGAATTAGCTGTCTAAACCACAGTTCCCGCAACACAGAAATGTGCTATTTAAATATATTATTCTGCAGTCCTTGTGAGGCTCTTTAAGCATTTTTGGTTGCCCCAAGCATGTTAAAAAAAAAAAACAAATAACATCTACTTTTCCAATAATGGTTCCAGCAGCGATAATTCAGGATAGTTGAGGACCAAGCTAACTACCAATAGAGGAATTACAAGGAAGACAGACCGACGTGACGACGTGAGACGTGACCCACGCAATTCAGGAAACCGGATTCCTCCCTTGCAACCTAAACACCTCAGCACTCGGTTCTCCGTTCCACCAGAAGTACCTCCTCTGCAAGCGCAGTGTTTTAACCCTAACCCCTCTTCTCAGGATCAGCCTGCATCGTCTGTGCTGTAAAAAGCAGAAATACCTCCAAATTTCCAAGAAAAAGTTTAAAGAAACTTACTATACATCGTTAAGGTATAACAGCCACACTACTTCTGCTAGAACACCCCTAACAAAGGCAGTTGCTGTATTATTTATGCCCACAGGGAGCATTCCACCATCCCAGATACAGAGCTCTCCCAAGTTCCCCCCCTACGCATGTGCATGATACAATAAACACCATCTGCAGAACTATAATTAGGCTGTACAGAGTCCGAAAGTGAGGGAAGAGGTTGCAGGGGCTCCGGGTTCTGCTGAAAAGCCTGATGCTCTTATTTCCGTACCAGATTTGTATTTGCAATGCAGATGCACCACAGAAAAGTACAGGAGGTAACTCCTTAATTGTATGCATGAACTTCAGGTTGCTGTGGCTACCCTGAACCTCAGAGTAATATAGCTAAAGGAAAAGTTTCCCCTTAATGCTGAAGGTGCATCTCTTGGCATAAGTATTACCAATATCCATGAACTAAAAAATATGCAGTATTGGATACAAATAAGGAGAAAGACATTCAAAGGGTTAATTAAGCAGCTATGTATGTTCACCAACATTAACTGAAGCTGCACTGTACAACGTTATGAGATCTCTAATGTCTGAGATATGGGAAAGACTATTTTTTAATGGATTAGGGTCTGACAGCTGGCTTAGATAGAAAAACACGCATTCAGGGAAAGGGAAGAAGGAAAAAGCAATAATGATGTTTGCAACTGAGATCTTCAAAGGATTCAGTAGCATTTAGAGCTTACTTTGTTTGGCACCTTTTAAAGAACCCATCTCTAACATAAAACCCAGTCTACCTTTGCATGCATGCAAGATCTACAGAGACAGGCACTTTCCTTGATTCTATCAGACCGATCTACTTAAGCACAGAACACCATTCCCTTTATTTTTTTAAAGCAGTCTGAACTACGTTATAGCCGAGAATTCTTTCCATTTTCTCTCTCCTCCTGTCCTCACATCATACTGAGTCAAACCCTGTAGAGAGTGAGGTCGTTGTAGGGCAGCAAAGGGAAAGGCAATTCTTGCTGAACATGGATGCAAAATTCAGCTTTGGCCACAGCTAACAAGGAACCAACCTCAGCTAAAGGCAGGTAGCAGAAACTTATTCTGAGGTTGCGTAGCTGAAGAGGAAGAAGAGATTGTCTATCCTATAATAAATCACAGCTGCGCTGGCATGTTTATAGAAACCCTCTCCAGATCAGGCTGTTTGCCAAGGCAACTGCAGTCAGCCCCAAAAAGAAAAATAACCAAGTCCAACTGTGGTAGATACCTCAACACGTGCAAAAAGCCTTCTGCAACCTTGTTATGGCTGAAAAAACTCTGCCTATGGAGTGAAAAAAGTCTTACGTTACAATCATGCCCTGCGGTATAGCTCCAACCCCTCAGAGGGCAGTTCTCGGAGAGACCTCCATGAAAAGACAACCGGGGTCAGACCTAGCTGAAACGGCCCTTGCTGAGATCGGGAAGTGACCTTCTCATCAGCGCCGTTACGTCACATAAATCAATAAAAGGAAGATTTAGCCCTCAGGTCTCTGCCTGTACACCCTGAGCTCAGGATGTGTCATTTCTCTGTAAACGTCATGCCCATTGTCCAGCAACATCAGTCCCTGAGAGCAAGATAATACCCAGTCCTGCTTAAAAAAGAAACCCAACCCTACATACGCAAGGGGAAGAGTATGCTAGCTTGCTCCAGCCTTGCGTAGAAGAAAAACACAGTTATTTGGGGATTGAGAAATGCTTCTTCCCCCTCCTCCCTCGCCAATAAATCTTGTTACCAAACTAAATGCATCACAGACATTTTATAGTGTTCTTTTTTTCCATTTTCAGTTGGGACTAGTGGTGACTAACGCTCAGTGAAGGCCATGGGTTTCAGCCCTGCACTGCCTATGCAACACATGTATTTCAGTAGGATCTGAATCGACATTTTGGAAGAAAAAAACCCAGATATTGGGCAACATGGTGTGTATCTTGGCTGCCTCTAGACTTCACCTGACCCTTGGAGCGCTAGAGCTGCTCTCATCCGGAATGCTGAGTTGCTGGAAAGGGTACAAATGATATGCCAGAGGGCTGACCTTTTCCTGAACCTCAGCAACAAAGTGTTTACTGAAGGTCTTACATTCCTCTGCAACTTCATCCCAGAAATCACTCAAGACTGATGAAAGACTTAACTGTTCTCCCAGGACCCTCTTAGAAGTGTATTCTACCAGCTCTTGCAGCGCTATCTTCGTTTGTGATGCTCTCGACCAACGTTCTACAGAACTGCAGCACATTCTTAATGCTTTCTTTTTAGAGAAAAGCTGCCTTGTTTGAGGATGGTATTCTTTTCTCACTGCATTTACCAGACAACAGCCTTTGTCTCCTGCAATTTTACCCAGTGGATTTTTACCTGGTAATAGACATCACAAAAGCAGGCCCAGCCAATTACAGGAAATGCATCCACAGTAGCACTGGTTAAAACCTAGAATATAACTGTTTTAGAGGTTATTTTATCTGAAATTTTAAAAAAAGTGATCTGAAATGAAAATCTCCCAAAGATTATTGTTGGTGTAGTGACACTGAGCAGCCTGAGACCATTTTTAGCTAGTTGACGTTACCACCTTTTTCTGGAATATCTTATTTCCTCCATGTCTCACTCATGACTGATTCTAACCTTTATGGAACTTCATTCTCTGCTGTTCCAAAGCTAATACAACTCTGACATAATTTGGGGAGAATAATTTAATCAAAGCACCATTTTAATTGGCTATATATATTTCAACTTCTTGAAAAAAAATAATTGCTTTCCATCAGAAAAGACATGTGTTTTGGGCCACTAACCTGAAGTTTTCTTGTACGATGCTTTTACAAAAATTGCCTATGATTTTGAGATGGTGATGCTCCACAAAAAGCAGGTAGATATAGCAGATGTGTTACTTGAGGCTGGACGATATTCAACACTTAACTACTGTGAGCACAGACATCAAGAGCTTTTCTTGGATGAGCTGCCCACCAGCAAAAAAATCTGTTCCTTATTGTTTAATAAAATCAATCATAAATGAGTTCAAAATGATTACTAGAGATTAGCATATCCCAGACAAGTCAGACTCCTCGCACATGAGCTACGCAGTTAGTCCGCGTGTGTGCTGTAACCGTTTATTCGGGAGTGCTACTTAGCGAGTTGCTCCAAACACACTGCCAGCAGTCCAGAGATCTCAGACCCACTGACCTTTTTTTCTCCAGTGGAAAGAAGTTGAGAGCATTTTCAAGAAAAACTGGAGGTACAGTTCTTTCAAGAAACAGGTGGCATAAGCCAGCCTATTTCTCTAACCCAGCAGAGAAGAGGAAGTGTCCCTGCATTAAATGCAAGTAACGGAGGGATGGCCAAGGGCAGACAGTCAGTTTAGAGCGACTCCCCGACATCAATTCCAGGCACACCCCAATGTGGCTGAGGTCAGACATGGGCTATACGTCCACTCACG
>NW_010260965.1:30197-49819 GCF_000690775.1 Eurypyga helias
CCAGCTATGTCCTTTTACTGCTTCCTCAAAACATGTTTTTCGATCAAGTTCTTGAACTAATTTCCTAAGATGGGAAATAAAAACAATAAGAAAAGGAGGTTGGAAAACTTCACGCACAATTTTTCACAACACTGAAATATTCGGCGCTGGACCAGCATGGAATAAACAATTCCCAGGTCTGTACTCCTGACTCTTCATCTCTGGCTGGGGAAGCAGATATTTTTTTTGCCTGATAATAAGCATCACTGTCTCAGTGGCCATGACCTTTTGAGGCTTGTCCAGCCTGACCTTAGCTGTGTCTCAAGGGGCTGGTAACTGAAGAAAACTGCATTCTTCATCACTGCCTTTTATGAGGAAGGCAATATGCCCTGTACAAAAGAGTATTAGGTAGATTTCAGCAGTCCCTTTTTTTGTTGTCATTACGTTGGGCATTGTGTGGCAAAAACAAAGTCAGGTCATCTAAGAAACATTGTCTGGAGAGAAAATTTGGACTAAGCTGGAGGTGATTTGTTTTACTTGAAAGGAGATATTTCTTCCTTGTCCAATGGCAATACACAAACTTCAAAGGTTAGAAAGCAGAACTCTAAATCACAACATTAAAGACTATAAATCTCTTTTAACAAAATGTTCCTTCTTTCCCCATGCCTTTTCCAGGGCAGGGTTTGGTTTCAGCCTAGATTCCCGTATCTACTAATTGTGGAATTTCTCTCAGGCACTTTCTTGGACGACAAAAATCCTTTATCCTCTTCTCCCATCCTCCTCATCTTTTTCAGACAGCACTTTGAGGTGCCCTCCCCCACTTTCTTGCTTAAAGCAAAAAAAACTTAATGCCTGGGATAACAGTGCATGGAGTAGCCATTGTAACACTTTTGGAATTGTGATGTATGCCACACCATTTTGGACTAGATGTTTGCTTCCTAACATTAAAAGGGGAACTGTAAACTTGTGTATGAAATCCTGATCATAAGACACAAGCTCCTCAAACTATCAGATGATTTGAAATATATAAAATTCTGGATTTTGATTTTTTCTTTTTTAATAGAAATCTTGTACTAGCCAGCAGAAGTCAACTTTTCTGAGCCTATGTAAGTCAGAGTCAACGGAGCCTCTCAGTTTCATCACGACATGGATCAGACTCTGAAATTCTAGTCCGGACATCCTTCCTGGCAAAGAGCAGCCTAAGGTGATGCAAAACTGAACATGAGCCAGCAGTGTGCGCTGGCAGCCCAGAAGGCCAACTGTATCCTGGGCTGTATCCGGACAAGTGTGGCCAGCAGGTCGAGGGAGGGGATTCTGCCCCTGTACTCTGCTCTGGTGAGACCCCCCCTGGAGTGCTGCGTCCAGCTGTGGAGCCCTCAATATCAGAAGGATATTGACCACTTGGAGCGAGTCCAGAGGAGGCCACGAAGATGATCAGAGGGCTGGAGCATCCCTCCTGTGATGAAAGGCTGCAAGAATTGGGCTTGTTCAGCCTGGAGAAGAGGAGGCTCCGAGGAGACCTCATTGCAGCTTTCCAGTATCTGAAGGGGCTACAAGGGTGCTGGGAGAGGACTTTTTACAAGAGCCTGTAGTGATAAGACAAGGGGTAATGGGTACAAATTGAAATCAGGGAGGTTTAGATTAGATATCAGGAAGAAATTCTTCACAGAGAGGGTGGTAAGGCACTGGAACAGGTTGCCCAGAGATGTGGAAGCCCCATCCCTGGAAGTGTTCAAGGCCAGGCTGGATGAGGCTTTGAGCAACCTGGTCTAGTGGAAGGTGTCCCTGCCCATGGCAGGGGGGTTGGAACTAGATGATCTTTAAGGTCCCTTCCAACCCTAACCATTCTATGATTCTATGATTCTACTAACATTTTTATATGCCCAATACCTTGCAGAGAACCACAGTGCTTTCATGCCATCAGAACTTTATCAGATCGTTCATCTACAGGCTCCAGAAAAAAGCCTTCCCATCAGGCTACTCCTTGAGCCTTCCGGTACAGCTCACTCCTTCCATTCCTTGCCCAGACTGGGTGTGAGCTGCAGCCAGCGTCTGTGCTGTCCAGGCGAGAGGGAACGGCCGGGCAAGGAAGCGTCCTGAAGTGAGGGTAAACACCAGCACCCACCAGAGTGGTCAGAAAGGTCACCGACGCTGCCAATTGCAGCCGAACCACCAACCACCTTCTCATTTTAAGGAACCTCACTGCTTGCTTAAGAGTTCAAATTCTGAGCTATAAAAAAAATGTTGCATCAAAAAATGACGCAGCAGCATGTTTTACTTCTGAATACTAAGAGCCAAATCAGTGGATCATCTCTCATAAATTCACAGAAACTATCAGAAGGAACTTTTATTTACACATCTTGAACATAAGCAGGAGCTTCTATTTCTAAAACACCTTTTAAATCCTTGTCTTGGAAAGATGGTTATTTAGTAAAAACTTACCAGCACATAAGTTTCTTCAGTTTTGAGCGATGAAACTGAAAAACTCACAACAGTGATTTCCAAAGTAAGATACTTCAGCAAAGTCACAGTTCTTACAGCTGCCAGGCAACCAAGCACATGCTTTTCCCTCCATTTCCCTCCCAAATACCTCTTACATGCTGGAGAACCACTCCAGTTCCAGCACTGCTCCACTCCTGACACATTTCATTTCTTTATGATGTACCAGGAAAACCATCCCAGCCAGCTGGAACTCTAAAACCCCATCAGGGACACTGAAATCATTCTGGCTCATTTTTGCCTCCGGTAAATTCTCAGCTAGTGCTCAACACCCGACCACTCCCCAGAGAAAACCATGAGTCACCTTTTAACCCCACCCTCACACTATCAATCCCATTAATTATTTTATTCAATCAGGGTCTAACAGTCAAAGTCAAGTCAGCAGACAACTTAAGGAAACACATTTTAACCCTCAGAAGGCAAGGAGAAGGGCCTGTTTCTAATGATGCTGAGGTCTGCCAACGCTGCTTTTTTCTTGTCAAGCAATTTAAGTATTTACAGCGCAGCCATTATGTTCGCTGGGGGGGATTTTTATTTTTCATGTTCTGCAGATTTGGAAACGTCTGCAGAAGTAACTTAGCACGGTGTCCCTGTCTCTTCCAAGCACACCATCCCCCTCAGTGCCGATGGTTTTCCCATGTGGAGGCGCTGGCTGTAAATCACCACGAGCTGCGCTCAGCCAAAGGGGTGATGCTGCTTTGTATTAGCAGAGGTGCAGGGCCCCTCGATCCACCTCTCCCCATGGACAGTTACTGCTTCGCTCTTGCTCACCACAGATTCCTCATGCCTTCAGGAACAGAGGAAGCCCATTAAGACCAGGGATAAGAAATGCCATGATTGCATTATGTTTGAAATACCTGAAATTTGAATTATTCCTCTTACAGCCCAGACATTACCCATGTGTGAGACCAGCAAAGTTCTACCTCATGCACAAAAACTGGGAGATGGCATTTTTCCTTAACAAAGATGTTATATTTTTCTGAGAAAGAACATTTTATTTCCTGCAAACTTGAATATACGCAAATTCCAAATGTTTTAGCGTTTATGATTAAGTTAGAAACAATGCCACAAAGAGGCAAGACAGCAGTTCTAACAGGTTCTTTCAGCTGCGAAGGATTTTTAAAAGCTGCTTTTTAGTCAGGAAAACATACATCTTAATTTTTAAATAAAATTAATCTGAAGGAGACATGCATTTAAATCACAGGGAAACAGCATGAAATTCAAACAAATTATTTTGCAAATCTATGATATAATGGCTTACAAACCCTTACAAATTCCAGGGATTTACTCATCCCAAATACCCTTTTAAATATGGAAATAAAATGAGAAAAGCATAAAGCCCTTAACATACACAGCGTTTTTTGGATGTGGATGCTTTCCTCTCTTGGGGAAGAGTGTTGACAGAACTGTACGTTAATTCCCTGTGCAACTGGCATGTTTGGGCTATAATTTTTCCTTCAGAGAAGCTAGACATTTAATTTTTTAGGCAGACTAAATCAATGAACTACCAATTACTGTAAGATGACTTACACTAGCTGAGGATACCATTCTTGGGCTTTTTGTTTTACAAGCCCAAAATAAATTTTAGCATGTCATTCCGCCCATCATCACATTGCCTCAGGACAAATAGAAGCTGACTCTCTGCGACACCAATTTTCATCTAATGACGGCTGAACCAACTACATAAAACCAGACATTTTAAACTTTAAAGAAACATTCAGAACCTTGGAATTGTAGTGTTTATGCTCTAGAAGAGACACTGAGGTCGTTCAGCATTTTTGCTTTAGAGGACACAGCCGCAACAACATAAGAAAGTCTCCATCCAAGCTGAAGGAGGGGAATATAAACTGGAAGAACTGCCAAGAGAGAAGATAACGGAATACTGGCATCTGGAGAGCTGTCTGCTTGGCAAGCGTGCATGTCATTTACAAATGTTTGCTCGTAATTATAGCCCTGGAAGACTTGGGTGAATCATACTGTTGAGAAAGATGCCACTTTCAAACACTCCTTGAAGGGTGAGTGTATCTCAGGTTATCGCCACAGAAAAGGGGAACCCATGCCCCACACTGCCCCGGTACCTGCGAGACAAGGGGGAGGAAGGATGCAGCTGGGTATTAGGACACCCACTGAACTCCCAGCTCTTCAGCAAGCTTTCGGGAGGAGGGAGAGCAGAGATGCTGGCAAGGCGTCCCTGCGTTTTTTGCTTCCTGTCATAACACAGCCAACACAGAAAGGCCCAACGAACAACAGAGAGTTTTGTGAAGTGGCACCAGAAACAGGACTGGGGCATCAAGTTCATGGCATACAGGGTCCACTCAGTCACCAGACTGTAATGGAGAGGTTAGACACTGCGTATTTGCTGACTGCTGAAGGCATTAGAGTTCCTTGCTCATCTCTTTACTCCATCTAAACAAGATTTTCCAGGAAAAATAAAATTATGGAATAAAACGAGGGTGAGCAACGGCTCTATTCTGGTAACATTTTGGCAATTCCAGAAGAAACATGTCGTAACCTCTCCAGATAAAAACATTAAAGACAAACTATTCTGGGAAGAATGGCTTCTCCAGTCAGAAACCAAGATGAAAACATGCCAAACTCTTTTCACGATGTCTCCCATATTCAGCCCATTGGAGGACAGGCAAGTTGATAACCCAGACCACAGCAAAAATCCCAAGGCTTTGAAAGGGGCCAGAGTTCCACCCAAAAAGTGTTATTAATACTGAGGTGCACCACCTTCTATCACCGACGGGAATGAGAGCAAATTAAACAAAGTTCATAAATGAAGCTCCTGCTCCCATGGGATGAACGTTCCCAAACACAGAAACAGAGCCCATCTGAATGAAACAGCATAAAGTTTTCAGGGGTTCTTATTTAGAGCGTGGCTGAGCCACAGCACACTGAACTGCCCTGAACACCTCAGCCTTGAGATGAACAACAGATTCCGGTCTAGGAAACTGGGACACGGACGAGGGTGACACAGCTGTACATACACCTCCGAGACTCGACTCCCAGCCACTGCCAGCAATAACTGCCGGAATGGATTAAGGGAGTTAAGAGAACCCTACTTGTTTGTTTGGCTATGTGAGAGGAGTCCTCAGGGCACCGCACACAGCTCTGCTTGCTTCCTTGCTACAGGAACAAAACAATTGGGAAAGCAAGCACTTAACAACACATCTCCCACAGCCCTCTGCATCTGATGGCTGCTCTGCCCAGTAACTTCTCCATGCTTCTTGGACCCATCTTCTGGAAAAGCAGATGGCTGTACTGTCCATCTGGAATATTACTATTTTCCCATCACTACTCTTAGCACATGCAAATAGTGACTCACCTCAGTAAGAAAAATAATAATGTAAATCCCCCTTATAAAACTAACACCACTCAAATTTTATAGCACAGATTCTGGGGCTCTGCCTTCAAAATGCCACAGACTTGCCTTGGTCTGACAATGCAAGTCCAAAGCACTGCTTCATCCTCCTTCCCACTGCACCACTCTGCTTCCCACATCACTGTCAGATGTCCGTGTACGTACACCCATCCTGCTCTGGGTGGGGACCTGGGAGCGTGAAGCCCTTGCAGTTAGTCAGTCGCTGCGACCAGACACAAAACTTCTTGGTGTGTAGTGTCTCTGACACTTGCAGCCTGTCACACAGCTTCATACCGATACTAGAAACCGGATGGTTGTCACAGGTGGAAATGATACTGAAAGTGACCCAAGATTTCAGGTTGCTGGGGGTTTATATGGGCAAAATTTATAGTTGTACGTGAAGTTTATATTGCTTCACCTTTAAAACTCCCTCTCTAGCAAAATGCAATTAACAAAATATTTGCTGTTAACAGGATTGTTACAGGGTCCAGTGCACAGCAAGCTTCCAGAGACAAGCCTGTTAATTATTGCTTTGATGTTTTGGTGACAGGGGTTACTCTAGAACAATAACAGGCCAAATCTGCAGACAAAGTCAAGACACATTTTCCAACCTAAACCTCTGGCAGTAAACTCCAATTAGCGCGCCTGCTGGAAGATGAGGCAGGACTTGCAGCAGAGCATGTCACAGCCACTGTGAAAGAATCAGTGTCACGTAGAACATGAACTAGCAGAGCAGCCATGGCCTGGGCACCTCGACCCAGGATGGTCTCCCACCCAGGCTCCTCCCCCTTTTACTATGATCAACATAATGTGCAGTTAAGTGCTTGAGGAGGGGTATCCTGTGGCAGCTGTCTCTTCTGCTCTGGCAATAAAGGCCATTCCCTTCTCTCGACAGGCGCTGACTCCGTAAGAGGTTAGCTAACAAGAAGAGATGAATAATAACGTTAATCTTAAACACAGGAGACTGAATTGTACGCTTTTCGGTGCCTCCTTTGGAGTCTCCATTTCCCCAGGTGGCTCTGAGATGTTGTGAGATGTCAGCCATGCTTTACATGGCTAATGTAACAAAAACACCCCTGTCTGTTTCCTCTAGACAGCTGGAAAACAAACCCTCTTCCCAGTTGTAAAACACACAAGGACAACCCCCAAAAACCCCCACCTTTGCCATTTCTCGGCCAAGCAAGGGCAACAGGCTGTATGAAACTGCTGCACGTAGCTCACCACCTTCATCTGCCAGGGTGCTGCTGAAGGCTCTCACACTGGTTCTGGGCTTTCCTTCTGCTGCTGACTGACTGGCTACCAGCTCCACCTGCCCCATTTCTGAGGCAGCAGGACACAGCACATCCCAGATACAGAAGCAGGAGCATCTCGATGCAAGTCATGAACACCCAGTCTGAGCTCTCTTCTGCCTGAAACGGATGGCATTCATTTGGTCTTTCAGCTCCTTCCTCCTCAGGGAAGCACCTCTTTCCCGCAGACTCGAAGGAAATCACCATCAGGAGAGCCAAAAACACACAGCGGCTCTGGCACCCCCATATCAGTCCTATTTATTGTGCATGGCAGTTACGTTGATCAAGTCCTAAAAAATAGGTCCCGAAGCAAAGAGAGCAGAAGAAAAGAGCTGGAGAAGCCCAGCATGACTCTCCTCAGGATGTCTGGATCATCAGCTACACCATCACAAAGAGCAGCATCTCGGATGATCTGCCCCGACAGTTTGCTCCCTTTATTTCTGCAAATAATATGAGCAAAGAAACATCATACAAGGAGGAAGACAGAGGAGCAGCCATAGAGGGGAGACAAGAAGGGGAGGAACAGGTGAAGGTGTTTTCCCTTGCAAAGGGAGAAGTCATTTTCATGCTTGGTGAAGAAAAAAAAAAAATAGAAAACAACCCAACCTCAAAAACCTTAGGAGAAAATAATAATGGGAGAAAGGAAGAAACAAAACAAAGCCCACAGTGTTTTCAGGGAATTTTGGCCAGACACCATCTGGCCAAATGCCGTTCCAAGTATCTTAGAAGATCAGCAGGGGAAGTCCCTTTACAGTTGGAAAATGCTTCCTTGCCTCCAACAAAAAAATTTTTGTTAGTGTATTTGGGGGAAAGCTGCAACATTTAAAGAAAAAATTGTTTCAAATGGATATTCCTGCCCTCCCAGAATAAACAACATTCCCTCCTCCTCTTTTTTTTTTGTTCCAAAAAGAGTTTGCTCCTCAAAAAGACCAAGTACTTGGCATAGCCAGGACTATTATTAATTTTTAAATTATTACAGGATGTTATTAGGCAGCAGTAATAATGACAAATGTCCTTCTATTATAATCCTCTATATGAGAACTTGTGTTTCTGGTTGCCAGAACAAGAAGTCCAGTTCCAATGGATTCCACTTACATTCTCGATCTCTGTAGATCAGTATATAATCCATGTATTTAACTGTTATTGAGGTTTATTGCTGTATTTAGGTTATCATCACTGTTATCAATGACAATATAAGAGGACAGGAAAGTGAATTATAAAGTAATAACTCACTTGGTATTCACTCATACAAGAAACAGTGTATTATTCTACAACAAAATTATACAAGCCTTGAGGTATTTTATTTAAATAGCTTCTTTAAAAATACACTAAAAATAAAATTAAACCAAGATAAGTTTATTTTTCATTAGTCTTCTCCGTGCTCTCTAACCATGGCAGTGAATTTGAAGCTGCCAATGTCTGATCACTCAGAAAGCCTGTTTTTCAAAATCATCAACTCATCCCAACACCTCATAAGCCTCATCTTTAAGTCAGAGCTAAGTAACATAATTTGATAAACTTCATTGTTGTGGGAACAAGAGAGATACAATTCAGAGCAGGGTTTTTTTCTATTATTTCCAGCAGTAAAGTTTGTTGTTCACATTACTCATGGCCATAAATGCCAGATATTCCCACCCCATTATAAGGAATATCCCAAGACAATTACAATAAATGCTCAATTTGCTAGTGAAAAGCTTGAGAAGCAACAAAAATAAGATCTTGTCCATCAGATACCATGCAACATTTTAAAGCCCTGGGCTATGCTGGACTGGAGTTGATTGTCTGCTTGTGCTCACTCCTCCTCCTAGCAGTCCAATTCCACAGGGCCGTTGGAAACCCCAATATTCCAGCCTGTGGATCACCAGGACTCAAGAACAGCAAGAGCTGAGATATACAGAAGACTGCTAACTCCACTAAATCTACCCTTGCTAAACAAATAAAGCTCGAGGCAGATTTTTTCGTCTCTCCAACAAAAAAACAAGGTTCAGAAGCCAAGTGGCAGCACTAATTTTACCCTTAAAGAAACAGACAGCATGATGGAGTCCTGTCTCCAGTCCTGTCTCGTCTCAAGGGGACGGCAGTTCATTGGTAATATCACCAATGTTCTCCCATCACCCCACCCCTTCCCCCCAGCTCAAAATTCAATCTAACCACCTGAAGACAATTCAACTTAATTGCAACTGCATCATCTTCTGTCGGGATGCAACTGCCAATCCCTGTCATCTGAATGTGCAGTTGCTAGGGCAACGGGTGTGAAGAGCATGCTTTTGTGTTGCCACATGCATCTTTGGGAGCTGTGCCAACATCTGAGCTCCCACAACTGGGATGGATTTAACGCCTTCCTCCCCAGGAGCAGCCTGTCCTGACTGCCAGTGCAGGGATACGGCAGCCAGCCCTTGGCAAGCAGCTACCTCTCCTCTGCAGATGGACACCTGCAGGAGAACGGCAGACGGCTGCAGCTGCGCTCGGTAGAACCAAGCACCGAGGATGCTCTAACACTATCAAATCCAACATTGGGCAGTGCTAGATGTCGTTTGCAGGAGGTTACAGGGTACACACTCCATCGTGTACATAGCTAATGAGGAAGAAAAGATCTTTTACCATCACTTTAAAATAATTTTCTTCTGGTGGTTTCCCGTCCAGCTGTTGTCCCCCACCCACCCCCTCCATACACGCTGACAATTGCATCATATCTAGGACTGCATGTTCTTCTCTCTGCCTCCACATTTTTAACCTACAAAACACAACTAACGTGTACAGACACCTCCCCATCGACGTCTCCGATTATCTTCCAGGGCAGGCTGCTTCCCAGAATTTAGCTCTTAATTTCTTTCTTATTTCTTTAAGACAAAAAGTTTAGGCTTAGGTCAGAGCCTACTTGGCCTACGACCTTTTATACCTCTCTTTTGAGTCTACACGGCTTATGCTTTTTAGGGTTCACTCCAACCCTTCCCTTCGTGCATGCCCACATGTATGTTTAGCAAAGAAACATCGGACAATCTTTTCCAGAGCAGAGAACAAGCTGGAGCTCAAAACTGCAAGCTAAATCAGCTTTTGATGGCAAGTAAAACTACATGTAACAATGGCAATAGCCTCCCTGCTACTGCACTTGTATTATCACAGCTAATTACAGCATACAAAAGTGCCTATGGAAATTATAAATACCGTAATCTAGGAAGTCCTATAAACCTCTAGGAGCCCCATACAACACCAGGAACAGAGTGCAGTGTCCGGAAGTCACCCACTGAAGGCTACACTTGGGACCTCAGACTCACCTGGTCTGTCTGTGGGGGACAACATCCATGGTGTTATGATCTAGAATGTGACAGACGCAAAAGGAAAAGAAGCCAGGTAAGATTGATTTCATTTAGTGCAAGGCCAAGCCTTTCACAGTCCTCTTCTCCTACAAACACAGAGAAGGGCAACAAATAAGCAAGCTGCCACATGCTGCTGTGTGGCTCACACAACCTGCAACCACCTCTGTATTCCCATCAATGCCTCCGTGTGTTTGGGGCACATAAAAGAATTTGTGAGCTCTCTCAAAGCTCAGCAGAGGCTCACCACCACACTTTGAAACACACTTCCTCACCTCCCATCCCACATGTGCCAGCATTTCAAGTACAAACACAAATGTCACGGCACACAGGGCTTGTGTTCACCTGGACTTACACAAGAGTCACTAACCACCAACAACAGAGAAACATCGGCAATTCTGGGACAGACAGGGAAACAAATCCCAAAACTTCGACTGTTTCAGGATGTCAGCAGCCTCTGCAGAATAAATCATATTTTCACAGAAGAACAATAATCACATCCTGCAAAGCTTGAGGGGTGGGGAGGGGGTATGGAGGGACCTCTATTCTGATTAAGCAAGAGAACTGGCATTGCCCCATATTTTTAACTGGAAAGAAGAAACTGAAGGGAGAAAAAAGCACGTTCAGAACTGACAAAATGATCATTAAATCAAGAGCCATACTCCCAAAGGGAGCTGGGGGCATGGGGGGGCATCTGGCAAACCAGAGAAATGTCACTATTCACAGAGCTGTAACAACCAAATCAGTTTGTCACACCGACGGCAGCAATGTAACTGCACTGTACCGCTAAGAGTTTACATCACTTTGTCACGCCAGTTTTATCACGCTCCTTGAATCTCCACTCTCCTCCCGTCTGGATTGTCCCCAGGCCTCATCCTGGCAGATAGCCCAGGGTGCAATGAGCTGTCACTCCACTCCATGCCCTGCAACTGCTCTTGCAGCACACTTTCAGGCAACTGCTCAAACCTGGACGCAGTGCCAGGACACCTCCCTCTCCAGTGCCTCTCCTGCATGCATTACGGGACTCCGACACGTAGTCCCAAACATCAGCAGATGGCTCTGGTCTTGTTCACAAACTAGAAAACAGGGTTAGTCTGCAGCAACAGAGTTACAGAAGGGGCAGAGGAACCAAACGAAGAAGCCATCGTTACCTCCGAGTGGCATTCAACCCGCAGACAAGTCTTCCATGACACTCATTTCACCAAATTTATGAGGACCGGGATGCTATTAAACATTGGGAAGGACTGCTTAACTGTGAGCACAAATCCTGCCACTGAGAACGTATGTGGAATAAAGAACATGAATGCAAAATACGTAATGTTAGCCCAGACTAAGTGTGCAGGCAGGTGTGCCCCAAGCCTCCTCTGCCTTCCGAAGGAGGGCAAAATCTCCTAAGACAGGTACAGAGATGGGGGAGGTTTCCAAGGTTCGAACCAGCACCTGAAAACATGAACATGTTCTAGCTCCGGAGACAACTGATCGTTTTCGGCCAGTTAGAAGCAAGCAAAAGCTGGTGCCACCACCAGGAAACATGTGCGGGCACAGCAGTCGGAGCTCCTGAATTCTCTGGCACCTCATGCCCTCACACTGCCCTGGATAGGTCACCAACCTGCTCATCCCACGCTCCCCGAGTGTTTCTAGGAGCACTGGACAGGCAGCTGGCCATGAGTATGCCATTCTCCACTTCCAGTCAGAACATCTGACCTTTGGCACCAGAGTCTTCAGGGGGATTTAATCGAACTCCTCTTGTGACCTGGGACACAGGAGGGGTTTCTTGGGAAGCAGTTCAGCAGTATTGTCCCACTGTGACTTTCTGTGCTGTCTTACTGAAAAAGAGCTAGCTCTGTCTTTCCAGAACATAAGGGTACAATCATAGCCCTTTCATGAAGGGAAGATGCCGACGAAAGCAAAAACAGGGATTATAAAACAGAGGGTCAAGCAGGGAAACCAGAAAAGCACATGATAAGACACTCATTCTATAGGAGAAGACAATTATTTTCCTTTATGAGTAACTAAAGAACATTGCTTATCTCTGAAGCAAGCTTATCCACTCTTTCTCCACACAGATGCCTGCCCTGGTTGGGGAATCACTGTCATTTCTTTAACACTGACAAAGATGTCCTTGGGATTTTAATACTTTTTGCAAGGTCAGTGCTCAGTGAAAAAATTGAGACAAACCCGAGGTTTAGTTAGACAGAACAGTCTTTCGGCCGAGTGACTGTTGTTCCTGGGTATTTTCACTACAGCTGCCTGCTGCTAAAAGGTGATGCTGGCCAGGACCACCGCAGAGGGGTTCGCCCTCAGTAAGGGGTTAACCAGGCCAGGTGGCCAAGAACATCTCAGGGCCAGGAGAAATAGCAGGGGGCGAGAGGCTTCTCCTACCTCCTGGCAGGGGACAGCTGCCCCAGCTCCAATTGGGCCTGGCAGAGGGGATGGAAATGCCAGGGAAGTCACAGAAAAAGAGCAGGATGAGCTTTGACGCTAATATCAATGGGCAGAAAAAGCATCCACCACCCTCTGTAGTGTCGGGGGCAAAGGAGGGAATAAGCTGGACTTCATTATGACACATTAAAGCAAGGAGGCTTCCTGCACGTTGAAGGGCTCCAGGAAGGTTCCTGCACTTGGAAGATGCTGGACCTTGGAAATGGTCATGCTCAGCTAGGTTATAATTCTACAGGTGAACAGAGGAACTGAGATATCAGCAGAGCCCTATGTCCTGAAACACCAGAAAAGGATTCATGTTGTTGGCATCAACACCTGAATTCACCCTCTGAACTTCTGGTGGGCAGAGACCAGGCACTTGTGGGGTATGGTTCATCTCAGCCTGAAGCCAACATGGCCAGTATGCCAGTTGGATCCCACCCTAAATACATCAGTTCCTCCCCACTGCCTGTATGGGAGCTGGCGGTGACTGCCCACATCGGATGTCCGTTATGAGCATCTGCCACCCTTTGGGCAAGGGGAGTCCTGCCGGGAGCGCCCATGAACGGCCTGGGGCTGAGCAACCAAAGGGCTGGCGGGGCAGGCCGGCCCTTCTCCTGGGACTACAGCAGGCCACCAAGGGCAGGAGGCGGGACACTGACTGCCAGGGAAATCACAGCCCGCTGCCTGACACCAGCGGCATCTGCCAACAATTCTGTCAGGCAATGTCGCTCTGACAAAAATGATTTTTTTCTATGAAATCAAGTCCCACATCCCCAGATATTTTTTTGTCCCCAGAAGCGAAAAACAATTTGGCATTTTTATACTATTGTTCCTTTTTGTAACGCATTGCTGGTGTGGAGAGTGTCACAACAAAAGGTGATACAGAAACAAAGCAAAACAAGGCCCAAGTTCGTTTTTAGGCAAATGTTCTGCCACAATCAGACTTTATTTTATTCTAAGTAGAAAAAAGAAAAGAATTTCAGAGTGCTGCAACTTGCCAATTCCACATTTCAGCCAGCTCTATCAGATACCCCAGCTGGGGTCAAACCTTTTGAGTTCATTTACTACCCAGCACTGAAATACAGCATTATCAGCCAACACCACCTAAGCTCTTGTGCACAATCAGAACGCGCTAGCCTGGCCCGCCAACTGCATCCCATGCCACCCTGCACCCAAAGAAACCACGACCCAGGACTGCACATAAGCAGTGCACATCGCCTTTATTTGCTGGCTGTACTTTCCGTAACAACATTTCTCCTTGGAAAGTCACGCCATCCTAGGGAGACTGCACGGTAATTACACAGTGCCTTTTGTGTTCTCCAGTTCCTTAATACTGGGGTGCCACAGAAGTAGCACTACCCTGCCTTTGTTCTCTTTCCCAAAGAGACTTTAAAAGTACAAAACAAGTAATTAATGTCAGATCGTTAAAGACCTATCGCTGTGAGTCTGACTGGAATGAGCAAACAGAACATATTTAACATTGCAGGTGCAGATCCAAGGACAAAAACAAAGTGGAAGAAACCCTTTACCCCTCTCTCCTCTTTTCTCTCTCTCTCACTTACACTCCTTTTTCCATTAGGGCAGAATAAAACCCTTTTAACTACACAGATACTCTTCCCAAGCCTTTGCTCTGGGAATGGCTCAATTAAGAATCTCAACACCTCGCTGAAATGCTTCTGTCAACACAGCAACTTTGACATATCAACAGACTGACCTCAGAAATGAAGAACTTATTCGCAGAATATACTCCTGTGTTGACTGAACTAGTACTGATATTTTTCATTAATGAGTGATATTCTTAATTAAATAGAGGGCTGATTTAAACATCGCTATGGCTGGAGTCACCTCACAACTGTTGCTTGCTATTAGAGAGCCATCAGCAGTGAAAAGCATGATTATGCTGCACAGAATGCTTCCTTTTTGCCTTTTTACAATAAAGCATGACTTTAATTTCAGACAGCAGCATGACACAGGGGGCTGCTGCTTGAACACAGCGACAAGAAATAAATGGAAGAAGGGAGGGAGAACATACTCATGTAACCATGTTTTAGCCCAGAGAAGACAGCAGAGTGGACAGTACAAACAGCACCTCCGCACAAGGAGGGCAGCAATTACCTTTGGGCGCTTCCATTCAACTTTCCTCGGTGGTGCTGACTGATAGAACAGGGACTCATCTGAGGCTGGAAACTCGGGGTCTTCGAAGAGCCGTCTCTGCTGGGTACACTGCCCTTTCAGCTCGTGGTACTTCTGATCTCTGAAGAGCTGCACGGATGAAGACATCCTTCTGGCTAGATAAGGTGAATATTGGCATGTGCAAATTAGGAAGGGTCTTTAAAGTCCACAGAAGATACCGCTCATTGGTCTTTAACAACAGGGCATATAACTTGTTCTCAAGAGCATTAATTACTGATTCCTGTTTAAAAAAACCCCACAGACTATAAATTAGATTAAGCAGTAGACCAGAAAGCCATAAAAACCAAGATGATCTTGTGTATTAGGATGGTATTTGTGTCTGAACAGAGTTCTTGTCAGGAAAGACATCAGAGTCCAGACCAGGCACAAACCCAGCATTTTGCTTTGTCTAATTGATTGGAAAGGACAGAGTGGGGCCTGGCTCTCAGTCTGTAGCATGTGTGAAGGGCTGGACCAGCTTTCTGTCCTACATTCTTCTCCTGGCCACTAATGCTCTAACTATCTACTCCAACTCCTATGCCTAAAGAAAACCAAAACCAGCTTTCCACAGTTCTCCATCTTAATTTAAGTGACAATACTTTGGCTGGCATTACTGTCTTTGAACTTTATGTTATATTTCAGGGAACTGAATTCCCAGAAGCAGCAAATATTCACAAATAGTTGATGAGAATTTCTAAAAAACACCCCACAGTAATAACAACAAAAAACCCACACAACTTACTCTCAGGCCTTAATTCCCAGAATGATGAACTATCTAACCTGGCAAGTTTACAGCCACGGGTCTCACATAAATTGCTTAAGGATATTCTACAAAAGAGACATCAACTACAGAAATCATTTAGGAAAGTTTGAAGTCTGGGGGATGCGAGGGATGCTACCATCTTTCTGAGGTGCTGTTTCAAGAGGGAGTGGAGAGAGTAGTGGATCTGACTGTTTGGAATGCTTCTGTGTGTCAATCCCTCCCCTCTTCCTTCCCAGTACAGGTTAGAGATGCGTCTCCCCTTCCTGGAGTTCTCTACAGCAATAAAGACAAATGCAGGTTGTCCTGATGTCAGATGATAAGACACACATGCAACGGGGCACAGCATCACGTTGTCCTAACAGCCTGCTTCCTGGTGCACTGATCTCAGCTCGTGCTCCTTGAGCCACTTGCAGCACGAATTGGATGAGAGTCCATTAATTTGCAGAACACTAAACCAAGCTAGGCACAAGCCTTTCCAGGCGTGCAAGTGAGCACAACAGGAGAAAGAGAGAAGAGTAATGAGGAACACGTGGAAATGTCAAATTTTTCATAGTCTTTGTTCCTGTGAGTGAAAGCTACTGTGGCCGAAATCATCTAGGGATGGTTTTAACACCCTCCCTCTCTCTCTCTCTCCCCCCTGCTCCCTTCCTCTCCCTTCTCTCCCCCACCCCAAAATAAAAATTAGATAGTCCTTCAAGGATGAGAAAGGCTGCCCTAATGCCTTCACTCATAGGAATGAGGAGAGTATTCAGGGGTGCTCTTCTACCTCGTTGCCATTCTTGCAACCACTCCAAAGCCTCCTAACCACACGCAGAGCAATCTACCCAGAAGTGTAAGTACCACCTGATTTCTACCAGCAGAACACTACTTGGCAAAGTGACAGGACAAAGAACCAGTTTCTTCTTGATATCACGACCAGCCAAATCTTCAAATGCCAGCTCATTCTCCATCCTTTCTCAGGGCAAAAATCCAGCAATAAATTCTGCATACATCAGGACTGTAACGACTTAAGAGTCAAATCCTGATGCTGCTGGAATTGACTGAAGAATTCCTATGCCTTCAGCCAGGCTCCAGGCCCTTCCAGAATTAGCCCATGGAGTGCCTTAGTGACTGCACTATCCAGCTTCAATAACACAGAACTATACTAAGATAACTGTTCAAAACTGTACACTCACAGACATTATGCCATTTTTAGCAATTTTTTTTCCTTAAGGGCTATTTTCTTGTTAATTACCTCTCCCAAAATAAAGTCACCAGGCATCTCACTTGGCAAATAGCTTCCCAAGACAAGGCAAATAGACTCGCTTCCCCCCATAGACCAGTTCATCAAACTCAAGTGCAGAACAACTTGTCAATTATACAGAGATAGCTCATGGGGAAAAAAAAAATTAAATAGTTTGACTGATTTGGGTGGGATATAGATTATTTCATGGTAACTGGCATTCTTGCTTATTAAACATTCCCCACAAGCTAACTAACATTCTAAAATGAGCCTATTTGCAAGATATGCTTGTTTTTAAAATAGCCCCTGGATGATAAGGTTTTCAGTTGTCACTGCCTAATTCATAGAGATGGGTCTTTAATGACCTCATTCCCCCACCCTTTCTCCCCTTCTACGGGCCAGGCTGGAGCGTGCAACCTTCCAGGATTAACACCCCATTACACAACAGCCCGTCTCACAGCAATGCGCAGAATGCGGCCGTAATGCACAGCACATGAAATCAAGCTGCTACCTGCCTCACCCTGAGCTCCACGGGGCAGTGCTCACCAAGGGGAACGCTGACAAGGAGGCTTCTGCCAGGCTGTTATCCTGCCAGGCTCCCTGTGCCATCCTGAGCAAATGACTGGGTGCATGTCTTAGGCAGGGGCTCAAGCTCCCAGGGTTGCCCAGCCTGGCTGCTAGCTGCCTTCCATCTGCCCAGGAGGCACTGAACTCCAGAGCTGGACTGAAGACCCATCACCATCTGGCGAACTAGCAGGAACCTAAACCCACTCTTCTGAAACACAAAAGTCACTTTTGCTTGTCAAAAAGTCCACAGTAAAGAATGTTAAACACAGTTTCTATACAATAGCCCCGAGGTTGAGCACTGGGGATGGAGGACCACAGCTGAGCCCCTCCTCTCCTGGGGTGTTCACCTACAAGGACATGGCCTAACCCAGCTGAGACAGACAGCGGGCATCTGGCTCCCACTCCAAGGCTGATTTTTGAAGCAGCTCCCAGTTTCTGACCCTCACTTGAACATCAAAGCTCCCAAACTGAGAACCACAGTCCCTCCTCCCTTCTCCAGCTCCCAGTACACTGCAGCACAGCTTCCCTGCTCTGCACCCAACAGATTCCCCCATGGCTCGGCCAACACTCACAACTGTGCAGAGGGAACACCAAGCAGGGCTCGGCAGCTGCTCTTTCCAGGGCTCCCTGTGCTGTCATGTGATACAGAGTGAGCTCTGCGCAAAGCACGGTCCTAAAAATACCGTAACGCAGTTCAGAGACCCTCTGCCGCTCCGTAGGGAGAATGGGAGCACTCCAGGAAAGGGACAGAAGAGAGAGGAAGGGGGGAAAAAAGCCAGAACAGTTCTGCATGTCAGCATTCTTATGTTTTTGGTTTCTTTCCCTGACATACACAATTAGAGTTTTGCTCTTTATCTTTTCCAGGCTCTGAGCTGAGCTCAGCTCCCCAGCACTTCAGCTCTCCAGGCAGCTCTACAGCTGACCCCAAGGTTTCTACAGCACCATGGCAATCCCCTTTGATACCAGCAGGAGCACAGGACGTCCTGCATCTCTCAGCATTCAGCCACAGAGCTTTAAAGTCTTTCTCTGACCCTCTCCTTTTCCACTGAGATCCCTGTTTTGGTCAGAAAGAGGATTTCAGCTGAACAGTGGAGATGAGCCAGCAGCAGGTCCCCTTTTCAATCAGGCTCTACTTGGCAGAGTGCCCTCCCCAACCTGACAACAGAAGCATTCCATTTTTACTTACAGGTCATACTCAGAGATGCTTGCCTCTCTCAAAGCTGGCAAGAGTATAGCCAAATCACGTGCAACACAGTGGCAAATACCAGCTCCTGGTGTTATTAGCAGCCTTAAATTACAGGGACATTCACTTGAAATCCAGTTCTTCACGACAGCATTAAGATGAGCTTCATGTATTATTTCCACTACCCAACAGTATTTATTTACACTCAGATTTTCCTGTCTTAAACTTTCTCCTCCCCAGCTGCTACATAGATGATCCACAACAAACAAAACTAAGTGTCCAAACAGGCGTGTGAGGGAAAATTATACCCTCGCTACCACTGAATTCATGCAGTAAGCACACAAAACTAAACAGAAGCCTTCCTAGCCCGTTTTCGTTACTCTGCGTAAGTAAGAGACACACAGGGTAAAAAGTCAGAGGGAGAAGTTATCGCAGCTGTTAAGCCAACGGCACCCCTGGACAGCACACAAAAGCACCCCTCCCATTCCCATCCCGGCAGGAGGGGCACAGAGCTGGGTTTGCCGTAACAAACCCCAGCGCTTACAGTCCCACAGGTGAACAGGGCCGAGCAGCTGCAGGGAACCCTCTGTTCGAGATGCAATTCCTCTTCAAGGAAGAGGCTTGGTGTGCTGTTACAGAAATTTTATCACACACCCCACTAACCGTTCCAGTTGCAGGACTCTGAGGAATTTCCATGCACAGCACCAGGACTAAAAGGACAAAGTGCATTTCCAGACAGTATCTAAAGCTGCAGTTGAACTCAGCTTTGAACATGAAATTGCTTTTTCCAGCAAGTGGATCCTGAGATGAAGCTGCCAGAGCTCCGGTACGCCTCAGCTTCGGGAC
>NW_010260965.1:49832-59150 GCF_000690775.1 Eurypyga helias
CTGGGAAGACCACAGAGGGATGCCCGAAAGGATACACACAGCAGATGCTGTGCTCTGGGGTAGCATCCTGGTTTTAATATTATTATCCATTTGCAGGTACCAAGCTTGCTATTGTTTCACGGGAATGGTAGCATTCCCAGTAATAACAACCAACACCCTGTTCTCGGGTTTCTCTTGTACCTGCAGTTGTGCGCCTGTCCTGACAACCCACAAAAACCTCCCAACTCTAAACTCTGTTCTTTCAATACTGCCTTACCACCAAACCTCAAAGCCACTGTCTGGACTGTGACAGCAAACCAGGGACTCAAGTGTTTAACTGTTTGCAAACATAGTTCAGTATTTTCCCAAACATCTCTTTCTCCAAACTCATAGTTTGTTTCAGAGCAACCAAATCAGTGAGTGCTTCCAAAAAAGCAGCCCTGCAGGCAAAAGGTTTCAATTAGTCAGAACTGGGTTTCTGTAAAACTAATTAAAGGCACTTCCAGGGCTCCAGCTGGAAAAGGTTACTGCCTTCTCTTCCTGTGCAGAACGCTCACAGGTCCTCGCAAAGCAGTGACTTTGCAAGTTTTTATTAAGAGCGTGGGGGAATTTAAAGGAGTTGGAAAACTTCCACTTTAAAGACGCTGTGGTTTCGTGATCTTTGCTGTTCCACTGCTAGTGATGCACCAGAAACATCCCTGCCCCTAACACAGAGCATCGCTCCTGGAGAGATTTACTCATTCCAGTTCTTCAAACAGTTCAACGCATAACTGCACTGGGAGGCTTTATGCTGGACTGGGTATCCTCTCTTCTTCTGCACACGCCAATATGAAAGCGTATCGTCAGCGTTAGATCTGTCTTGTGTGGATATGCAATTGCATTAGTAAGAGCACATTCAATTAGGATGAAATTTGCTGAACGGGATAATTTAATAGCACCCAATCCAGTATTAATGACCGTGGTCCCAGGGCTTCGCAGCTGTTTTGGGTGGCAGTGCTCCCCCTGCTCGGATGAAATACCATGGTTTGTTGCATGCCCTGGGATAATTGTGAAGCATTCGCCCTTCTTCCATCCAGTTTTTGGATTTTTCAACAAAATAAGGTTAACTTTACTATTTTATGGGTTCTGTAACTCAGTACTTTATCAGGCACATAAAGGTTTCCCTGTCCAGCTCAGCTCAAGAATTGGCTAAGGGAAGGAGACACAAGCATGTGTCTTCTTACAGAGACAGAAAGGTGCCAACACTGCTCTGCTGTGCAGTTCTGCCACACTGAGCGTGCAAACTGAGAGAGGAAAATTCACATATTTTCACCTGAGAATATCTGCCCACATCCTATCAGTTCTGAGCAGAAATGCCACTGAGACTAACTGGACACGAGGAACAGGACTGGCCACAACCCGTTTGCTTTCATCAAGGACTGGCAGAATCATCTGGCTGCCAAGCAAAGCTTTACTACAATAAAATTAATTACAACACTTGGACTGCAACATCACAGTGCTTAACCAGGATTTTCTTTCACGTCTCACTGGGACAGAGAGACTTTCTATAGCCCTTTAGCTGGGAGCCAGAATGCAGCTTGTACTGCAAAGCCCGTGTCCAAGCAAGACAGCTCAGAGGGGTGGGTGTCCGTTCAGGACCTGCCGTTCCCAAAGTCCGGGAGCTGAGCAGGAGCTCCACCAGAAACCCTGCCACTGATTTTCAGAGTTTGTTCTCTCTCCCACCTCTCTTCTACTCAGTTCCTGGTGAGATAAAACACAAGCCCGTTCTTAGCCTTCAGGGAGTGCTGGAGTCGGGACGCACGCTCTGCAAATGCTCTGCAGCCCTGCGGGGCATGAGGCCAACTGCACCCCCATCCCACGGCGAGAATGCTGATCCGGCACCCAGGGGCATGAACTGATGGTGCCACGGCTGGACAGGTGGAGCCAACAGCAGCTGAGAAAAGCTGCTCTTACAGGTGACTATGCCCAAGGGAAGGACTCCATCTGGCACGAGCAGGAGGAGGCTGAATTCGTAGGGCTGATGGCCAGGGGTGCGTGTGATCTTTTCAGCTTGCAAACTGAGCCGAATCAACACGCATGTGTGCGTAGGATTACTCGGTGGTACAATGCCCAAGCCTGTCAGTGTTCAAGGTGTTTGGACAATGCCTGTAACAATACGCTTTAACTTTTGGTCAGCCCTGAAATGCTCAGGCAGCTGGACTAGATGATCCCTGTAGGTCCCTTCCAACTGAAACAGTCTAGTCTATCAATGCTGATTTCATGGTCAAAACCACTTGAAGCCCTGGCAGGACACACTCAGAGAGGGTAAACTCTGGCATTTCTCCCTCTCTCCCTTCCTTGTCTTTTCTGTGAGTTTTTCCCAGTGTAGTTGCCTGTGAAACCGCTTTTAACCATTTTCTCTCTCCCCTTAGGCAAAGGAAAAGCTTTAAAAAGGAATGGAGCCAGCAGCAGAGCTGACTTTTGCCTCCAACTGATCTGTTTTCACGTGAAACCTCCAATGGCTAAAATGCTTCAAGAACCTTGCAAGCAGAGACAAAACCCAGGGCTCCTTTCTTTCAATTCAAGTGAATGCTGTAAGGACCAGAGTACGAGGGACTGAGCTCAACCACGTTTCCAGCTCGCCTTCCCCTTGCCGTGCACACCCATGGCAGGAAGAGCTGTGGCTGGGTGCCAAGGTGGGACCCCAAGGGAGCCCAGCAGCTCGACCCTGCTCACACCGAACACACTCAGTGAGTGCTCACAGGCAGAGGTTACTGCTGTCAAAAATGCTGCCTTCAACCACATCAGAAAAGGGGGGGTGTTGCTAGTGTTTCGTGTGGTGCTCGGTCCTGTCCACACATAACAAGGAAATTTCTGGAAGGCCTCTTGCACCAAGACCCCGAGGGGCTCAGCACAATTTGTGTGCTGGTTTTGGCCAGGATAGTGTTAATTCTCTTCACAGTAGCTAGTACTAGGCAGTGTTTAGGATCTGTGCCGAGAAGAATGTTGAGAAGACACTAATGTTTTGAGTATGAGGCTGTGTTTTGGATTTGTGCAGAGAAGACTACAGATAACATACTGATGTTTTCAGTTGTAGCCAAGCAATGTTTATGTCAAGTGAAGGACATTACAAGAAGCTGGGAGGGGGCACAGCTGACCAAAGGGATATTTCATACCATAAAATGTCACGCTCAGTGTATAAACTGGGGGAGTTAGCTGGGGCAGGCATCTCTTAGGGCTCTCCCTCTCTGGCTCTAGCTGCTCAGGGACTGGCTGTAGTGTTGTATGATATGGTTTTTCATTTGGTTGGGTTTTTTTCTCTTTGCCCATTGTTTTCCAGTGTTGTATGATATGGTTTTTCGCTTGGTTGGGTTTTTTTCTCTTCCCCATTGTTTTCCTTTTCATCACATTATTATCAGTAGTAGTAGTAATATTTTTATTATTTTCATGACATATTACTAGTATTAGTGTTATTAAAAATAAATTAAAACAATGATGCTAATTACTAAACTGTGCTTATCTCAGCCCATGAGTTCTCTTATAATTTTCTTCCAATTCTCTCCCCCGTCCCACTGGGGTGGGGGAGGTGAGTGACCAGCTGCATGGTGCTTGATTGCTGACTGTAATTTTCTTCCAATTCTCTCCCCCGTCCCACTGGGGTGGGGGAGGTGAGTGACCAGCTGCATGGTGCTTGATTGCTGACTGGGGCTAAAGCACAACCACCTGTTTGGCAGCCACAACCTGGAAATCCAGTGCACCGAGCAGCTCCGTTGTACAGAGCACGCACTAAGTTAAGGGCACACAAAGTCCACGAGCTACAGGAATATGTGGCACTGAAGAGTTTAGGCATTAAGCAGTAGCTTGAATCAGGTTTTTAGACTACACCTTAGCCTTAACGCCGCAGCGTTTTGCCTCTCTCCCCACTGCAGATGCTCAAGTCCCTTGCTAGATCTCAGGCAGCATTCAGAAAGTCAAAACTCCCCACACATCCGGCCTCTGAGGGTCTCTGACTCCTAGAGCAGCCAGGGTGACAGAACAGGGATGAATACAGCACCGCAGAGCAACGGGCGCGCATTCGCCTGCTGCTGACGTGCAAGATTAAAATGCTTTTCTAAATAGCTGTGCACCAGCACTGTGAGCGCGTGCTACCTTTTCAGCAGGGCTCCGAAGCAAGTACTCAGGGTGCTGTTTCAGAACCGCAATTGCCACTTGCCCATTTGATGCTCACTTTGTGAAAGGAGTGCTGTTTCAGGCGGGATCCAATCTTAGCCCAGCAGAACCTTTAGCTACACTAACAGAACACCTTTTCAGTGAAGACACAGAGTGGCTATGGGGCACATTTTCAAGGATATGCAGGCAGACAGGATTTTCCAAACTGCACAGGTGTCCACATACTTCAAGAAAACTTGACCTTCAGTGGCTTCCACTATAGCCTCAAGACCAGACAGATTTGCAGTGAACTACAGGTACAATTCCAGTTTGGAATTAAAAAAAGGGACATTCATTTAGTATGGTAGATGCCACTGTTACAATTAACATTAATTCAAGGCAAGAGATCTATAACAGGCTCTAAAGAAAATGCTAATAGCAATGTCAGTTGACTCATTCAAGCCAAGCTGTTATGCTGAAACCACAGGAAAGAAGTTTCTCCAGAATGCCAGTCTCTCTCCATTCTGCCTTTTCATAAAAATTAGTTTAAAAACCAGACCATGATGGCAAATTAATGGGTAACTCCCTATCAGGCCACTCCCTCATTATCCACTTATCTATTATTTTAGACACAGTGTAAAAATCTCTCCTTCACAAGAACAACAAAGTAAAATACCCACTTGAATATCACAATGAAAGAATCCACAGAGAGATGTGACAGAAGATCAGAGAGAGTATGGAGAATGGAATGACAGGAGCACTCAAATCCCACTTTACCTGGTCCCTTGTACTCGGCTAACTGCAACGATGCCTGTAGCGAGAAGACTAGCGTTGGACTGGTTATCCCAGAAGAAACAAGAGCAACCATGCTATTGCAATAAATCACAACGAGCCCTTGGCTCAGAGTTCGCATGCAGCCAAGACAGGACTTTCTGAAAGAAATGTGCATTACTGCAGCGGAAAAAAGCATTTTCTCACTGTGCTGGCTGAAGTGCTCATTATTGGTAATGCTGAGAGTTTGCATCCTAGTGATAAGGTGCAAATCAAGTAAACAGCAGTTTACAGACTGCCCTGGGCACTTACCTGGCTGAGCTCTGTCCCTGCGCCGAGGCACATCAAACTCCAAAATGACTCCTGCAGACAAAGATCCCTTCGGTTTCTTAACCTGAAACTCTTCGGACTGTACCAAGATCACATCTCCAGGGGGGTGCGTTTCGGGATGACCCTTCCAGTGATGAGTCACAGGGACACCAGGAAACCTTCCAAGCTGTCCCAAAACACACAGCCTTGTTTATTCCCGGTAAACTGTTTGCTGCGATCGTGGCTGTTGCTGTTAAAGAACTTTTAAGGAAGAAGAGGAGGGAAGGCTCTTTGGCAAGAGTTGCAGACATTGTTTTGTACGGAAAACAGGGCAGATTTCATGTGCAGCAGGAAAAAAAATTATATTCCTTATTAGGCTGCACACTGTTCCTCAACTGAATAAAGCTGGTGTCGATGCCTCTGCCTCAGCGTGTCCCTTCCGATAACAGCCCGCCCAGGCCGTAGAGGAGTCGTGCAGAGCTGCGGTGGGACTCAGAGCTGGATGGGGCTGTGCAGACCCGACGGGCAGCTCCGTGCCCTTGACTCTCAGCCTGTAGCAGCCGCAGGGACGGCTCCCGCACACTGCCGGGTACTTGGCTTGCCTTGAGTGCTCGCAGTCTAGAACTGCCCAATTTTGCTCTTCCTGTTCCACCTGTGGAGGAGAAACCAACCTGAATGAGGAAGAAGCCCTGCCTGGGAGAGCCACGGAAGAGGCTCCAGAGGCACCCAGCCTCAGCCCCAGGGAGGCTGAGCTGCTCCTGGGCCCAGCACCACCAGCTCTTGCCATCTCTGATCCATCAAACCTTCCCATCCTCACTCAAGCACTCACCCCCCCTCTTGCTCCTCTCCCTGTGCTCGTAAAGCAAGATATATCGCTTCTCGGGGTAACGGCACAGTTTAGAACTCAGAACATAATACATTTCTCTGTGCTGTGGCAAAACAGAAATTGGGACAAAAATAAATTCTCATTAAGAAATGAGTTTGGTGAAACAAACTCTCAGCACTCTGCTCAGCCTCCATTTAATTTTGGGTAAATCCTAAATTTTTTAATTAATTTGACATAGATTTTTTTCCTCATTTGAGGATTATAACACCTTTATGTTACCGTTACGTGGCTTTTATTTACACTTTAGTAAATGTAGGCCAATTTTTGAACAAGCACCATTACAAAACACATTACAACATTTCATTTGTACCGGTAGTTTTAAATATTCTCCCCAGTTTCCTTCCTCCATTTAGTCCTCCTTATTTTAGCATAACCGGTCTAAGCTTACACATCGGCCCATTCCTTCTCCCAAACCTTGCTGTGCACAGATCTATTTGCCTAAAGGAGTTTGGATCTCGGGGGATGAGTTACACCCTGAAAACACTCTGAAGATGAAGTGTTAAGTAGTATCATAAATTTCTGTACTGCAAGGTTCGCTGCAGGACTGTTTGCTCTCCTATAAAGCATTTACCCGACTCCCTCTTGAAGGCATGCTGAAATTTGGACAAAGTCCCTGGAAACTGCCACTACGGTTTTCGCATTTAATGAGTAAAAAAGCCCTACGTACTACAGCCATGTGTTTTCAATTCATGATTGAGTAACTGGACCAGAGTTTAAGTCGTAATAAAAAGCTGACATCCGCCTATATACACCACACCACTGTGATTCATCTGCACAGTTGAGGGGAGAACATGAAAAATCCCCGTGCGAGTACAACGAAATTGTACTTTTTGCAAGCTGATAATAAATATTCACAGCTTACACAGACGTGTTCTCACAGTAGCTGCCTTTCATCCAGCATGGAACAAAACCATGAGAACTTTTTCATTTGAGTATTACATCTGATGGCGTAATCCAAGAATTGTACGCAATTTGTCCAGGCTGAGTAGGAGCTCCTGGAATCACAGGATGGTTTGGGTTGGAAGGGACCTTAAAGATCATCTACTTCCAACCCCCTGCCACGGGCAGGGACACCTTCCACTAGACCAGGTTGCTCCAAGCCTCATCCAGCCTGGCCTTGGACCCTTCCAGGGATGGGGCATCCACAGCTTCTCTGGGCAACCTGTCCCTGTGCCTCCCCACCCTCTGCGGGAAGAATTTCTTCCTTATATCTAATCTAAATCTACCTTCTTTCAGCAGTCCCTACTGCTGTCCTGCACAGCCTGCTAACACCCCCCAGAGCAGTGACCCACCACACTTTCCTCTGCCCCAGACTTGCTGCCTTCCAAACCTGACTCACATCTGCACCTTCAGCAAGCAAAACAAGAGTCCAGGGCTGGCCCTGTGTGCAAAGACACGGCACAGCACAAGTAAACAACAGAACTTGCTCCTTCACAGGCCAGTGGTTGCCACACATCTGCACATTCAGCACCTAGCTCTGCCCCTATGCTCTGATCCATCCATACCTCCATAAATACATACCCTCCCCTGCAAGGGGACACCTTACCATCTGCACAACCCTGCATCCACGTGCGACTCCAACACTCCTCAGTCCTCAGGTCTGGCCACAGGAACCAGTCCTCATCCCCAGCAGCACCTGGCCTGATCAGTGATTTGCTAACGCGGAATCGCTCCCAGCTGCAGAGAGGACACAGCCCCATGCCGCAGCCGGGCAGTTCACCACATGGCTGCCAGAGCCTGGGAGGGGCTCTTTTGACCCAGGCAGTGTCCTCTGGTTCTTCCTTCCCACAGAGCCATCAGAGGAAGGTTTGATGAGTAGCTATGGGCTCACCAAGGCAATGGCTGGCCCTTCTGAACAGTTATTAAAGCAGTTAGGAGGTGTGCCAAATAAGGATGCTGGTGAGTATCAGCATTAATTATGGCTGCTAGAATAAATGAACTGTAGTGATCAGACAAGAAGCTGTTCCTTTGGGAGCAACTTGACCCTTCATCCCAACCAATAAATGGCACATTTCCCATTTGCATCTGGTTCAGCTCTGCTGGGGCCACCATACCTCTGAAGTCCAAACAAGGCAAACAGTAGCAAGACCCTAACAAGCCTGAACACCACCCAAAGCTGGTGGGAGCAACATAATTTAAACAGGGTATGGTCCAAAGCCACCCTTTTATTCACTCAGTATCTGCAGCATCCTGCTGTTTAGAGCCAAACATCGTTCCTCTCTTCCCACCCAACTCTGATCCAGAAGCACTTACGGAAACACTTGTTTTACAATGCAATAGCAAGGTCTTCTTCACACTAAAGGAATTTTTCATTTCACAGTTCAGTCCAGTTCCAGACTGCTTTGCTCCATTGCTGTTCTCATGCCTATCAGAGCAGCTATTACTGCACGGTGTCTAGGTGGTTTGCCCCACTCATTACTTTATCACAGAAGTCTGCAACCTGCCCATCACCTTGCACACACACTCCACTGTCAGGTTCTCGTGTCCCACCAGAGCTACATTCATCTATTATTCACTTAATTTCACAGGGCGATTTGTTAATAAAACATTAGGTGGTTTCCAGCAGAGATTCTACTTAAATTCTACATGTTTACTCTACTCTTTCTAATTTAAGCAGTTTTGTACAGAGAAGAGCCCAAGAGGCAGAATCTGAAAACTGAGGTTCACAAAAACCTTTAGGAGTTGTGTGTCAAACCAAGGCCTGGTACTGCTCAACAACAGTATTTTGAATCTGGATCACTCATCCCTTGCAGCTTGGGATTTTGGTAACAGGTTCCTTCATACTTCCTTCCATAGCATCAAGGATAGGAGGGATTGGGGTAAGGGATCAGATGGTTCGCTGGCAGGAACCTTCTGCACAGCGCTGAGTAAAAGGAAGACAACCCCTAAAACCGAGGGCATAGCAGGAGCTGTGCTTTGCCCCTGGCTACCGCTGTCAGAGAAGCGTTTTCGCTCACTGAGTGTACAGGGCAGGATTTATGCCCCAACTACCTCAACCACCATCGTAAGAAAAATTTCTAAACCTCAAGGAGTAACAGACCCAATCCTGCAACTCAGAGACAACAATTTTAACAGAAGTAGGGAAAAACAAGGCAGCGTTGCCATGTCGCAGGTTCCCTGTGGCAGCAAGACTTGAAGCAGGCACTTGTCAGGCCAGCTGTCATGGGGGGCAAGGAGACTGGAGAGGAGCAGCGGAACAGGGCTCCAGAGTGGACACAGCTGAGGGAACGGCCCCAGGAGTTCCC
>NW_010260966.1:0-1635 GCF_000690775.1 Eurypyga helias
AAAAAAAGTGCCCACAAGCACACCTGTTCTTCTCTGTGCTCTGCTACTTTGCTGCTGCCTGATTCATGAACCCACCTATTCCACTGCATCAGGACATCTCCCAAGAAATTGCTATTACAAGGAACGACAGAGCAACAAAAGTACCAGCTCCTGCCCAGCCTGACACATCACTTGGGGGTACCAAGGCCTGCAGAGCCCAAAACTGAAAGTGCCACTATGGAATAGGACCAGTTTCTAACTATTGCTCAGGCCCACACATGAGAAAAGGACAACAACATTATTTCTGTCCCTTCCCCACTGGCAGAAGATTCCTATTTCAGCAGGTATAATTAGTGCAGAGATTCCAGAGCTAAAAAAACAGGGAAAGCACAGCAGAGAAGACCCAGCAAGGCAGCGGGCAGACGTACCATGCAGACATCAGCGGGACACAGGCTGGCCAGCAACAGCACTCTGCTAGGGAGCCACACAGGGCGGCCACAGGAGCAGGGGTCAGCCAGGCATCAAGGGTGGCCCTGTGCAGGCTGGTCCATTGATGGCCCTGCAAGGGAAAAATGCCCCTGCAAAAGCCACTGCCAGGGTGCCCAATCAGAAGTAAATGGGGCCAGGGCCAAGACTACAACATGGCACCAAGGGGTGCCAGCCCAGGGAGGGCTGAAGACACACCCAAAACCCACCCAGAGCAGAAACAGGCTGGGGCCCTGGGCTGGCCTGAAATAGGCTCCCAAGCCTATGGTGTGGGTGGGGGGCCCAGGTGGAGCCCATCAGGGCCATTGAGGCCCGCTGGTGCCCTCAGGTTATTTCTGTTACTGCTTCTGACTGTGGTGGGTCACTGGGCTCAGTGTGTGTCTCCCCAGCAGGCCCTGCAGCAGGACAGCAGTTCCACAGCCCTCCAGGCTGGCCACCTCTGATGGTGGTGGGCTGCTTCAGGGGGACCCCGTGTCCTGCCACACAGGTCTTGCTTTGCTCTCTGCAGCCAGAGGTCGACTCTGCCTGACATTTCAGCCCCTGGAGGGGAGGGAAACATGGGCTGTAAAGGAAACACTGACTGTACTCTGAACATACTTCACTGCCCCCTTGGGAAAAGGAGCTCTGCCAGCTCTCAGCATGTGGGACCAGCAGCCGGCTTAACTCAGGCCCCATTCAGACTCAGCCCTGGCTGAGCACAGGGTCTCAAAGGCTTTTGCTGGCCAGACTTTTCACCAGGGCTCCCTTCTGTCGGGTTACCTGCGCGAGGGCTGGGAGATGAGCAGCAGAGGTGCTGGTGTCCAGAGCCCAGAGCCCAGCCGGACCCCAGGACACCTGTAGGTGACCCGCACCTCTGCTGCTCGGGCTCCAGTGCCTCGCGCTGGAATCTGTGCATCACGCTGCTTGCAAGAGCGAGAGGCTTAAATCTTCCGACAAAGCGTGCGATATAATGGACTCCGGTGTTCCTCATGCCACGGGTGACCCCGGAATAAAAGAGGCTCTGGCCCCCGTGAGGAAGTTTGCTGTACACTTCAGCCCTGCAGACCGACGGCAAGCTTTCCCTTCCAGCTACCGGCTGGTTTTCCTTCCCGCAAACGCTCCCGGGTAGCAGGAACGCGGTGCAGGCCGTGGCTGCTCGGCCGCAGCGGGAACGTCGCCGCGACCGCCCCG
>NW_010260967.1:0-44986 GCF_000690775.1 Eurypyga helias
AACCATTCTATGATTCCATGATATTCCCCCCTACCTAGTGAATTTTGAGAGGACTTAGACAACTTTGACATAGCCTAAATTTCTAAATTTTAGGCTGCTATATTGAGGCCATATGACTTAATGATCAAAAAAAGGATTTCAAGCTATCTCATGTTAATTTTGCAAAATTCAACAGTTCCTTCCATTTGACTTTGCTTATGCTTCGCAGTCTTGGCATTCACAAACTGAAAAATAAGCCTTCTACCATGGGCAGTGAGAAATTTGCTCTTCAAAGCAGCAACTGAAGTTGGTGCTCTCTCAGCCTTTTTTAAGGTGGAAGAAAAAGTGCAATAGCAAAAAACAGGAAGCTAGATGGTGCTAATATACTGACTTTGTGGTTTCAACTAGAAACACTTGGAAACTTCAAACTTGGAAAGACAAATTAAATGCTATAAACAGATACAGAACAGTTTACATACATAGATGAAGAAATGCTATAGTTAGATAAAGACCTACTTAATATTTGGTTCAGGCAATCAGGCTGTGTTGATAATAAATGAACAACAGCAACTGGAATCTCTCAGACAGCCCCTGCTCCCTTTCATAAGAGCAAAATGTTAGAGTCTTCGCTAATGAGAAAAGTCTTTTCTGTAACTGGTGAGTAGTACAGTAGATAGTCACTGTTTTTATCTAACAGAAAAAACTACTAACTGAAGAAGTCTGTGGTGCATATTAACATATAATAAAAAGTATTAATAAGGATACAGCTTTCCAACACTTTTCTTCACAAGCAATTGTATACCTACTGTTTCTAAGAGAAACTATACTTGACATTTTAGCTTAGAGAAATCTGCTTTCTATTTTTTTTTTTTAGCATTGTTTAGAATTATTCTAACATATCTATGTGTTTTGGTTCAGAGAAAGGTGTGAAACCAGTTTCTAATTCAACACAAAAGCCTGTCTGTAACAGAGAACACACAGCACTTGCTAAGAGAAGTGTGATTGTACTCCTGACATCTTTATCTACAAAAGTAACCCAGAACTGAAATAGAGTAATTTCAGAGTGGTCACCTTGTACATTTCTCTGAAATAACCATACTGGGAACAGATCAGTCACATACAGGAACCAGCAGCTATAGTTCCTGTTTACAAATCCTGTCCTAAAAACATTTCAGTCAATCCCAAATGCACAAGTGAAAAAAATTTAAAAGGTTAGCAAATACATGGTGATCTTTACATTCTTAAAATACACTTGCAGACCAATATCAATAATAAAAAAGAAGTTGTGAGAGGAAAAAGATGTCACAGATTCCTTTGGAAAGTACAGGTTTGAAAAAGTCACCAAAATAGTTGCTTTACAGCTGAGAGACAGGGACAAAATCTGGGCATGTACCTACTAAAGTGCTTGTGGACTGTATATTCCAAACACAAAAGGTTAAGAAGTTAAAGGTATAACATTTTTATATGTAACATGTCACAGCAGAAAGCAGAACAGAACTTACAAGAATGAATTTTGCCTTTCAAATCCTGGAAAAATTTCTGGACAGGAGCTCTGATGAAATATTTTACTTTGGAAGCCGAAGCCAAGCAATACTACTTTGTAATATTTTCCTGTTCAGGCTGTTCAATTTTGCATTATTAAATGTCATTCATTTCACATTCTTATTTATTTTCCTTTTTTTTAGCGTTACTAATCCTTTTAAAACAAGCTATTAGAAAAAATCCCAGTATTCCTTTTTTATGTCTAGCTTGGAATCAACAGAATGATACCCTTTAGTAACCACTAGGTTATGCTAACAGACAGCTCAACTGACACAAAATCTAATTCTAAAATAATGAATGCTTTAAATGCACACGGATATGCAAAGATACGTTACAAAAAAACTCATTAGAAAAGGTACCACACATCTTGAGTGGATTATCCTGTCCTCCCTGAGTTTTCAACCCTAATTTAATTAGGAGTTAAAGAGAGGCAGGTGAGCCTTCCTGAAGCAAACAGTACTTCCCTAACACTGCTATTCTAACTTGATAGAAATAAACAGGCTTTTAGCATTTTTATAGGAAGTTTTTAGGCCAAATTTTGCTTATTTCCTCTGATAATTTGATTTATGTTCAACATTGTGAGAGAAGAAATTAACAGAAATGTTACCAAACCTCCTTTTGTACGGATGTGTGCTTTACTACCTTAATAAAGAAGATTAAAAAACCCCCAACTTGTATGTGCTCTGCATTTTGGACTAGGAAAAGGTTACCACATTCTGTGAGAAGGCAGCACATACATTACAAAGTACGAGAAAGGAATCTGAAGCATCATGAATTGCCAATACTCAGAACTCTTCTCCAAGGCCTCATTAATGAGTGACATTTACTTTGTCATTACTCCGAACTCCTAGCTGTGCATGCTTCCCCTTGTTACCTACTGACAGGGTTTAAATAGAAAAGGATGTTTATATATTCTTGGGGTTGTTTCATACTTTACGAGCTTTTCATGCAATAATAATAAAAAAAAAAATCTAAAATAAATAATAAATTCTCAGTTTAAGTACAAGACAATATAATTTGTGAAACTGAATATTCTTGACGTATAAATGAGAAGACAGGTTTTGAAGTCTTTACTTATTGACCCAGGGGATATGCTGAAAGTCAAATAGGAGAAACTTTTCTGAAGTAGTAAAACTGAAAACTCACAATGAGCTTGGGTCTGTGATTTTTGCTGACCCTGCAGAATCTGAAATATTTGAGTGGAGCTCCCATATCTGAAAGAATGTTTTTTTAGTACCTTTTTTTAAATTTTTATAACGTATTAATCGAATAATACCCTTCTTTCCACAATTAGCTGAGGGGTAAAATTTTAATTCAATTTTGAATAAATTTTGGGATTCTCTGCTGAAAGTCATTATCTAATGCCAACAGACTGCCTTTTCTTCCTATGAGGCAGATACGAATCTGGTATGTCAGCTTGTTAACTCAGACCGACACACAAACCGTAAGTTGTCTAGTTCAAAGACTGGGCAAAGATAAAGCATGAGAGGCTTCTCAAAAAATAAATAAAAAAAAAAAGAATTAGAACTGGGATAATCACACTATATTAAAAGTTTGCTGTTAAGGTTGTGAAATCCAATTTGCTAACATGACAAAATTCCAGCAGTAAGGATAATCTCACCCTTTATTTCCCCCTTTTGTGTACTCTGTGACGCTGTGGTTAAATGCCTGACTACATACTAAAAATACAATACAGGAAAATAAAATAAACAAACAAAAAGTTCCCAGTCCTTTTTATTATTCAGGATAGCAGCAGCTGCCTTCCAGCTCTTATCAATTTATTTTCTCTTATGGCCTGTTTCATTGCACGTTAACAAAAACCCTGATTTATAAAGAGGATTGAGTTATTTGCTTTTTTTGCAAAAAGGTTTCCTGCAGGTTCACCAGGAATAACACTGCCTGGCAGAGCATAAGCCTTTGGCCATATGTTAGAGAAGTGACCATGCCCCAGGAACCTTTTCTATCAGTTGCTTCCCAAGATTTACCCTGAAATGTCTGCAACACCAGGAGGTGCTTTTATTCTCACTTCAAAATGCGAGCACTGAAGTACTAAAAATTTTAGAATTCAGATATTAAGTTGAAGATCTAGTTTTTAGGATATTTGCTCTAAGAGCACAATTTATATTTTCAGCCCAGTTTCTACTGATTTCAGCTAGTAGTTGTGAGTGTTGGGCACCTCTATGAAATCAGACCCCAGTTTATCAAAATGGGCACTGGAAACAACAATACTAGGAAACAAATAACAATACTACCAGTTACTACAGGTGGAGAGGCTTGTTTTCCGGCTCTTATAGACAGGTCCTTCTGGGCAGCACAAGGAGGAATAAAAGCCAGTATCCCTCAATTATCTTAACTGCAAAATACTCCTTCGCCTTCCTGTAACACTGCGTGTTTTCAGCCTCTTCACAAATGAGGATTTCTCTGATAATGCAGTACCAGTTCTGAATCAGAATAGCTTTAATCTTTGTGTTGAAGCAGGTGGGAATCCCTCTTGAAAAAATAGCAAATGACCACTTCATACTTATACTCACCCAGGAAGTCAAGAGAAAGCTTCAGAGCGTGCCTGGATGATGGCTTTTCATAACATTAATGGTTCCTGACTGTATACATTAATAATAGCCTTCTAGCAGGTGTTTACTTCCCTGCAAACAAACACCCTCTTCCTTCCTCTCACTGCAACTCCAGTGTAATCATACTGTATTTCATCCACCTTTTCAACGGTTATTGAAGGAATTATTGACCCTTTTTTCACTTCACATATGTTTATGGTGGAGGAGTCCACACAGCCTTCCATCAGTGCCCTAGCTTTTCTAGAAAAATGTGTAGGTAATAATCATTAGAGTTAATGGCTATAAAGAAAGGGAAATGATGAGCATTTTTTGGTTGGAAGAATAACAATATTTGCCTGGAGAATAGTGACAGCAGTGACCCTGAAGTAAAATGAAGCAGCAAAAAAACTGTGCCGGGAGATTAGGATTCAAAATCAATGCGAGGAAGTTACCAGCAGCAGCAGATTTTCATCGCTACTGTGATAATGATTGAATTAAATTATCAAAAGTAGTATTTGTTTGTGCAATCCATGTAATGCTTGGACAAGAAACCTAGTGACATAAACAAGTATGGAAAAGCAAACTGGGGTGGCGTTAAGAAGATCCCACAAGAACAGCTCGCAGCCAAGAAAGCCTCTGGGGAAACCCAGGAGGATGATGGAAAGAGGCATTGGAGCCTTGTCCTTGTTTCTGGACCCAGCTCAAAATAAGTTGCACATTATACCCTAATTGGGGTTGAAGACAGCATAATCCCACAGTGACCTGATCAAAAATGGGGACTTCTCCCAGTCACCTGTTGGGATAGGTGCATGGGAACACAACATCCCTGATGTAGCTGTAGTGTGGAATATGCAACCAACCCAGGCCATGTGCAAGTTAGAAGCATCTGTTGTGAATATTAACAGGAGGTTAAAAAATAATCTAAATAGTATGGCTACTACATGAATTCTCCATTAACATGCTGAATAGTTCTCTTTTTTTGAAATGTACTTCTGCTTAAATCACAGGAAGTTAGAAGGATGGAAAACAGCCCTGGTGATTGTTTTATAACGGCAGATCCAGCCTTGCTTTACTGTCGGTGACACTACCTGTTTTTGCAGTTGGGATGAGGAATAGCGGTGGCAGTTGGCTAGGGGAGCCATCTGTCCTTATGAATAACCTATTCCATATAGTTTCAGTGTTAGACAGAAAAACAGTCTTAAACCGGTATTTGGACATAAATTCCTTTCACGAGAAATACCATAGAGCAGACAAAGAAAAGGAGAGACTGTGTTGCAAGTACCATCACATTCAAGTATATAATTAATCCTATTTTAATGGAGAAGCACATTTCTCCAAAATACCCACTTTCTTTTTTTTCCAAAGTGCTACAAAATGTAACGTTCAAAATCAATTTCTAAATGACACTGTACTCTTAGTTCTGTATTTTAGAGTTAGCTCATCATCTCTCTTTACACTTCACTCAACATCTGAAATGAATGTTATTCCTGACTATTCCAAACCTATGTATTAAACAAGGATATAACACAGTGCCATACTACGGGAACATTTATAATGTTTTACAAACTTTATATATTTAGCAACATGTGGTTAAACACAGGCACAGTGAGGCAAAATAATAAATACAGTCAGACAATGGACACTTACCCACAGTGCTTCATATGAGGTGGTTTATCCATTCTCACCGCCAGTTTGATTTTCAAGTCACTGTCCTGGCTGTTTTTAGGGACTATCATTTTATGCAGATCTGGTGACTTTGGGCTATTGGATGTTGGATACAACACTACCTGCAAGCCAAAAAAAACCCAAACTTCAACAAGTTGATACAAAAAAAAAAAAAATTCTGCTAGCCTTCAATGGGAAGCAGTGAAGATTCTTGTTGCATCTCCTCCAATCTGAAAGACAACTGAAAAAGGATTCATAAATCCAATAAACCAGTTGAATCAATTTTATTGTAATAGATGAATTTCTAAAATGAACTAATTTTCTTACAACGGGGAATTTTCATATTATGAGTTAATAAAATTTCCTTCTCTGTTAGTTCATTCTGAATTAACAGTTTTATGCAAAAAGGAGCAGGTGACACTTGAAAATGGCCATCTATAATTAAACAAAAACCTAAAGTTTTACAGATCATCCCCACGGCAGTAACATTGCTTGAGTGAAGAAAAATAAAATACGCCCTTTCTTACTAACTCTGTTACTTGATCATTAGGGTTAAAATAAATAAATATAGTAAAAATTTTAGAAATTGGAAAATTCAAAGCAACTTCGCTGCAGATGGAGTATAATAAATGTAAGATATTATGTCCAGTTCATATGTGTTATGACATAAATTTTTCACTTAATCTACAGGGGTAGATATCTAAAAAAAAAAAATATACAGAATTCAAAATATTTAATTTTTAGAACATTTATATAAATTTCTTGACAGTCTTACTAGCTAACCATTAATTTTAGATTAATATTAGGGACAAGCTGTTAAATATTTATTTAGTTACCACCCAGAAAGTTTATCCATTTGCAGCCAGCACAATAAAATATTACTACCTCTTGAAATCCTTACCCATAGTGACACATTTAGCAGTTAAATGCTGCCGAAACATGATTTCCTTTCATTCTTCTTATAAGCACTCTTTTTGAATTCAGACTCTAAAATATTCTAAACATGCTATTTGGGAGATTTCCATAACATTCAGTGAGTTCCGAATTACCATTATCAGGAAGCAGTATTTCAAAAGAAACAACACAGCATTCTTTACATTTTTTATTTCTTGAAAACTACAATTAATCATAATGTTAACCATCGAGCCAATTTCTTATATATAGCACTTGTGCCTTGTGTCACATAGATAAAACACAGTATATTCTCCTCTCTGTTATTAGGAAAGTTAAATCAAGAATTTGAGTAACAATCTCCAAGCAAGCATAAATCTGACAGATGTTATTAAGCCAAAAATATTACAAGAGTGTAATTTAGATCTAATAATCTGAGAGATGACGTAAACTGAAGGCCTTCAGCTCTCAGTATTTTGCAGAAACACGTACGTGCATCCCATTGGTATCAGGAGCTCTAGTGAAGCAGAGAAATGTGATACATCACCCCAGAGCAAGTAAGCAACTTTTATAACACCACTGGCAGCAACAACCTGTCACAGCCCCTGAATAGGTTCAGTACCTTTTAAAAAGACAGCAGAAGAATGGGTATATTCTGGTTTTAATAAATCAGGAGGTGACCTTTTTTTTCCTTCATAGCAAACACTATTTATAACAGAGATTATTCCTTCTTTCCCAAGAAACAAGCTGATTTTCCTTTTGAGTAAAAGCCATCCCTTAGAAAACATCTACAAGTATTAGGAGTATGGCAACCCTCGTGTTCTGATACATTACACAGAAAATGATTTTTAGTTTGTTTATCTTTTTAAATGCAAGATTATATAAACAGAATTATTACTCATTCCTTGCATTTAATCACCTGGCATTCACATAGGACTGTAGGTGATGTTATGAATTTTTCCTTTCCTACAGGCTGCAGTTACTGTTGTCCTGTAACAGCTTATTACAGCTCATGCGTCTCAAGCAACATCTTTCTTCTGTCAGCTTTTTGATTTTTTAGAATGCTGATGGAAATATAAGCAGACAAGTGTATAATTAATTCATGAGTTCAGTACTGACAATTCCTTTTCTGAATTTTTAAAGAAGTATTTTGGAGCTTTGTTTTCAAAACTCTCACAATGAATAAGTATCTGGCAGAATATTTAAGTACACACTGTGTTCTGTTTGTCATACACTTTGTCATTGCTTCCAGCTTTAAAAAATAAGAGCTAAAAGAAGTTTGTCATTAAACTTCTTATCATCACGTACAAACACTCACACATGCCCCCCAAGCATTTGAGAGGCGTAAATTATCACCACAATAACCTTCATACTAACATCGTCCTTAAGGGCAATACTAACCATTGTGTACCATAGCATCAGGTGGCACAAGCTGTATCACGCAATCACTGACACCAAAACACTGGGCAAATGTTCCTGAGTAGGAAAAGTATAAAGTTGCTGAAATTTGTATTAAAAGCACGCTTTTCGTTGTGGCACACGGCAATGCAATGTCACTGCCACTGTCCATGGAGAATCCTTCTAGGCTACTCTGTCTCAGATTCCCTTTCAGCCCTGCTTAAGGGATTTTAATCCAGCTGTTGTCCTATAAACTATTTTAAAAAATAAAATGGTATCAACTCTTATGTCTTCTGTGGGGGATTCAAAACTCACCTACGGGATACTCTCTCACTGTGCCTAAAACTTCTTGAAGTTTAATAAAATTCCTACTACATCATACATTTCTGATTTAATTTAAACTAATTTTATCATATTTCAATGTTCTTATACCTGCGAATATCACCGTAGTAGATTGTTCAGCAGCAGCACAGAGGACTAAGAGTTGTTAGTCTAGGACTGTGTTTACAAAAAGTAACTAATGACAATCTTTATTAAAAAGTATAATGAACTAGTAATGATCAGAATGCTACACACCAAAGGTGCTGTGCACTCCATTGCTTCAGCTGATATAAGGCAAATTAATAGTATCAGAACAGTGTGGGTTGAGATAATTCAGTAAATTCAATCATCTCATGATAATCAAAAATACTTGATCACGTGACCCAATTATATCTACTATTACATGTCCTCAGACCACACTGTAACTGAAAAAGTGGAAAGTTCACCTTGTGCCTCTCCTCATGTGGATGTAAAATAAACACAGAAGTCTTAAATATTACAGAGCAACACACCTGTGGATTTTTGCAAGGTGTTGTTCTCAAAACACTGTTTCTTAATTGTGAATGACTGAAAATGTTTCTCTCCTGAAGTTAAAATACGGCAGGCTGAAAGATATGAAGCCAATATCATGCAATGACCTAACTAATGGTCGTTTTTTGTGATATGGCTGTGCATTTAAGTACCTATCTGGATCACAACAGAAGTTATTTGAAGTACACCAGAGCCAAACAGTCGATCCAGCCAAGAAACCATTAACTCTCCACTATCTTTGGCACATCCATCGTATCTTCTTTTAAAGGTATTAAAGAAAAGTTGCGTTGCACAAAATACTCTCAAAGCTTGAAAAAAGAAAACTTGGGACAATCTTGCAGATAACCAAGCAGAAGGTTGAGAGCCAAAAGCGCCGTGCAGAAATACCTCCTATCGGTATTCTCATCTTTAGATAAAGCTCTCAAGCTAACAGTCCCTGTCACAGCTGTCCTCTAATGCATCCTTCAAAAGGGACCAATGAAGCTAAGAGGCAAGCAGACTAGCAAGCTGTAAACACACTTGAGAATAACCAAGAGTCAACATAAACACTACTCTTTTCCCCCATCCCACACTGGCAGCTGAGTTCAGTTTCAGACAACTCGTGTCCTTGCACCCCAGCTGTTCCCCCTCCCCTGCTTCTACCCAAAATCAAGATATGCAAGAGCTGAACCCAAGTGCTGGAGTCAGACAAGCTTTTGACCCACGTATTTGAAGAGAGATTTTGCAAGTTGGGGTAATCTAAGGCACATTTTGAAATCTCAGGCCTTTGGTACCAGACCTTGCTAACTATGGTAATTCTGAGCAAACTAGGATAAGTTTTGGCTTATTGTCACAAGCAAAAAAGATGAAAGTGAAGAAGATATGCAGCTGCTCCTCAATGTCCTGGCTGAGAGGCAGATGACATGTAACATGCTATTACAGAAAATCTTTCTCTCTCCTTCACTAGAGCTCACTCCACACAACCTTAAAGAAATAAAGGTGCAGCTCACTGACAGTCTCTTCTTCATAACACAGCCTGGGCCATCTTCAAAGGCCAGACCAAACCCCAACCTGTCCCTATGCCCAGGGAGGGGCCTGATGCCTGGGGCTGCCCTGAGTTATGCCAGCCCCTTCTCCAAAGACAGGTTACTGTCAGAAAGCCAGAAGCTGCTGTCAGTGTGACAAGAAGTTCCCTTGAACTCCCCAGCAGCAGCCTGCCAAGCACAGCACCGTGCTCGTGTCCTCTGAGCACGAAGTCATGATGCACTGATGCCAGAAGGATGATGCAAAAGAAGCTCAAGGGAAGGGACAAGATAAGAGGTAGAAATGGGAAAAGGAGATGGCTCTCTTGAAAATAACTCCCTTAGTGAAGTTCTCACGTAGGGAACCCTTAAAGAGAGGGTTAATGATCTTGATCACCAAGGCAGCTTATATTTTACACAAGCTCCCTCATCTCATTTGCTGAGCGATCATTCACTTTTCAGCTCTGACTGTATTACAGCTTGCGGTGGGCTGACTCTGGCTGGTGGGCAGGTGCCCACCAAAGCTGCTGTCACTGCTCTCCTCAGCTGGGCAGGGGAGAGAAAATACAACAAATGGGGGGCAGGGGTTGTGGTCAGTTCATCACACGTTGTCTCTGCTGCTCCCTTCCCCTTCAGGGGGGAGGGCTCCTCACACTCTGCCCCTGCTCCAGCGTGGGGTCCCTCCCACGGGAGGCAGTCCTCCACGAAACTCTGCAGCACGAGTCCTTCCCACGGGCTACAGTTCTTCTTTAACTCCCCTCCAGCGTGGTCCCTCCCACGGGGTGCAGTCCTTCAGGAGCAGCCTTCTCCAAGGTGGGTCCCCCACAGGGTCACAAGTCCTGCCAGCAAACCTCTTCCAGCCTGGGCTCCTCTCTCCACAGGGCCACAGGTCCTGCCAGGAGCCTGCTCCATCATGGGCTTCCCATGGAGTCACAGCTTCCTTTGGGCATTCGCCTGCTCTGGCATGGGGTGCTCCCCAGGCTGCACGTGGGTCTCTGCTGCCCCATGACTCTCCATGGCTGCCGCCAGCCGGCCTCACCATGGGCTGCACCACAGGCTGCCGGGGTATCTCTGCTCCAGCACCTGGAACACCTCTTTCCCCTACTTCTCCACTGACCCGGGGGTCTGCAGAGCTGTTCCTCTCACATCGCTCTCTCTGTCTGCTACAATTTCTCCTCTCAGTTTCCCCTCCACCACTCCCAGATTCTCAAATACGTTATCCCAGAGGCAATACCACTGTTGCTGATGGGCCGGGCCTTGGCCAGTGGCGGGTCCCTCGCTCTCTCTGTCTGCTACAATTTCTCCTCTCAGTTTCCCCTCCACCACTCCCAGATTCTCAAATACGTTATCCCAGAGGCAATACCACTGTTGCTGATGGGCCGGGCCTTGGCCAGTGGCGGGTCCCTCTTGGGCTGGCATTGGCTCTATCACACACAGGGGAGGCTTCTAAGTAGCTTCTTACAGAAGTCACCCCTGTAGCCTGGGCCCCCCAAATCTTGCCGCATAAACCCAAGTTTTCAGTGACAACTGAAACACAAAGAAGGCTTTGGGTAACAGGTGGTTAAAAAGATACAAAATTGAACAGAAAAACTGAATGGGCACACAGTGAGAGAGCTACCTAAAACACTGCTGTTGACAAAACCCAGGAAGACTTTGCAATTTATGCAATCGTGGACCTGTGCTGATGCTGTCAGCAGAACACTTAGCTTAATAGCGCTTAGCAACTGAGAAAAGTTACCCGTAAGTCCTTCCCAAACAGCCTCTCCCCCACATCCAAGAAACAGCATGCCTGAAGAGAAAATATCTCAAGAATTTCTGATGGAAGGCATTCTGGGAGAAGCTACTGAGAAAACCCCTGTTAACGTGGAAACAATAACACTCAGCCAGACATAGCAGGGTGACGACAGGCAGACTGCTCGGGGAGCAAGAGAAAAAGGGGGAGTAGAAGCAATCTTTTCAAACTAAGAAGACGACAGAAAAATTCAGACCTGCAAAACCTCAGTCATTTCAAAATGTGATGGGCAAACACATTCCCCAGGATGGCAAGATTTAAATTAACATATGTAGAATACAAAATCGTCTCTGGCTTAGCGGCCCTTTGAGTGCTTCACAGAAAATAACCAATGTGCCCGGCACAGTCGGCATTCAGAAACGAGGCAATCATGCAAGTATGGGTACCTAGCCAGTAGAGCTATTTTATAATGTCTTTAAATCAAACCCAGACTAACAGCATCAGTGAAAAAACAACCCTAACGTCTCAGCTAATTACTGCTGGCTGCAGCTGACTGTGACAAGCAGGTTGGGAGACAATAGTTCCCTTTCAATTGAATAGTCAAAGCGACAAGGCTGAAATATTCTTATATCCAAAACGTATCAGCAATCAAACACCACCTGCTCTTCTCACATTGTATTCACATGTATGCTAAGCAAGCACAATGGCTGTCACTTTGAATTACTACGTCTGAACATCTTCATACACAAAGTACTGAATAAGCGACAGTGGTGTCAAATCCCTGAGTCTGAGAACCCCCCAGGCTGATATTTCAGAAATACTTACTCCAAACTCTGAAAGCTTCTTCACACTTCCTCAGCTGTTGCATGAACAAATGCAAACATCAATTCCACCTTCTATATGCACATATGAAAATTATTGAAGTGGCCTGATCAGTGTCATAAAACGGTGCCACACAGTTCAAAGATATTTTAATAAAGTTCCTAACATTTCCTCATTAGAACCACAGACTGTTTTGGGTTGGAAGGGACCTTCAACACCATCTCGTTCCAACCCCCCTGCCATGGGCAGGGACACCTTCCACTAGACCAGGTTCCCCAAAGCCTCATCCAGCCTGGCCTTGAACCCTTCCAGGGATGGGGCATCCACAGCTTCTCTGGGCAACCTGTTCCAGTGCTTCACCACCCTCTCCATGAAGAACTTCTTCCTGATATCCAATCTAAATCTCCCCACTTTCAATTTAAACCCCTTACCCCTTGTCCTGTCACTACAGGCCCTTGTAAAAAGTCCCCCCCAGCTTCCTTGTAGGCCCTTCAGGTACTGGAAGGCTGCAATAAGGTCTCCCCATAGCCTTCTCCAGGCTGAACAAGCCCAATTCTCTCAGCCTGTCCCCATAGGAGAGGTGCTCCAGCCCTCTGAGCATCTTCATGGTCTCCTCTAGACCCACTCAAACAGGTCTATATCCTTCTTATGTTGGGGGCTCCACAGCTGGACACAGTACTCCAATTGGAGTCTCAAGAGAGCAGAGCAGAGGAGGAGAATCACCGCCCTCGACCTGCTGGCCACACTTCTCTGGATACAGCCCAGGATACAGTTGGCTTTCTGGGCTGCCAGCGCACACTGCCAGCTCATGTCCAGCTTTTCATCCACCAGTACCCCCAAGTCCTTCTCCTCAGGGCTGCTCTCGATCCACTCTCCCCCCAGCCTGTACTTGTGCTTGGGATTGCCCCGACCCAGGTGCAGGACCTTGCAGTTGGCCTTGTTGAACTCCATGAGGTTGGCAGTGGCCCACCTCTCCAGCCTGTCCAGGTCCCTCTGGATGGCATCCCTTCCCTCCAGCGTGTCAACCGCGCTACACCGCTTGGTGTCGTCGCAAACTTGCTGAGGGTGCACTCAATGCCATCATCCATGTCACTGACAAAGATGTTAAGCATTACTGGGCCCAACACCGACCCCTGAGGAATGCAGCTCCTCACTGGTTTCTACTCAGACATCAAGCCACTGACCACAAGTCGCTGTGAGAACATCAAGCAAGTTCCTTATTCACCAAGCGGTCCATCCATCAAATCCATGCCTCTCCAATTTAGAGAGGCCTGTCATTCCTAAGGAGCCTGTATCCTTCCATTCTGACACGCCAGTCATAGCAGCTATCCCACAAAGTCTCCACGATGCCAGTGAGGTCACGGCCCCTCATGCGTGCACAACGCTTCTAATTCCTCTTTTTTTCCCATGGTCCATGCATTCGCACAGATGCATTTAAGATGGGCCCCCAATGAAGTTGGCTTGCTGACTGGAGCAGCTGGAATTCTCTTGTTTTGTTTGCCAGGTGCTCTCCTGGTGACCTGCTATTCTTCTCCAGGCTCTGGGCATCTGTCACCTGTCACACAGAGGCTGTCTCTGCTGCCCTCAGGTACAGTGACAGGCTGAGGTACTCCCTGCAGCATCCCTGAGCGGGAGCACCATCTGGGTCGCGGCATTCTTCCTGGCGATGGCTTTCAGCCGAGTGGCCACCATGGCTGGGCCCTGCCACACGCCTCACCTGCCTGCCTGCCATGCCACGCTCTGCTCCTGAGCTCTGGGCCGCTTGTGCTCAATGAAGGCTGGCCCTCGTCCATGAGGGGTTTGGCCACCATCACTCCCGTCCCAGCCCATGCTGAGGCAGAGCTGCCTCTGGTCAGCAGCGCCCCAACAGCTCACTCCTCCTGCTCGGCAAGGGTCTGGGTCTCCTCTCTCTCTCTGCCCTGCACTTTTAGAAGCTTGTTCCTCCACGGATTTTGCCACTTCAGGAAGGGTCCTCTGACTCGATCCTCTGCTTCGGAGCCCTTCACCTCGGTGACTTCCTTAGAAGAAACAGCTTCAAAAATGCAGCCTGCCTCGCTTTCTGGAAGTTAAATTCAGTGGCTCACTGTATGCACAGCTCTGCACGACAGAAACAGACCCTGACTCCAGACGTTCACGTTCTCCAGAACTGAAATCCAATAACATCCTTTCCCTTCCTGTGCAGCACATCTCCATTCTTTCCTTTCAGTGGAGTTTGTCCAACTGCCCAGTTCGTGTTGGACAGAGAATAAAGGTTAAGATTTGGTTTTCATTTTTAGACCTTTAAAGTGGTCAGCAGCGAGCCAGAAGAATATCCCCCAGCAAGCAAAATCTTCTCTTGGCGTTCACAACCGGATTTATTTTGGGTTTTTTAGAGGAAAAGAGCAATGTCAGACAAGTGCCATAATAAGTACTACTTCCTCTCGGTTAAGCACAGATTAAATGCCTTGAGGAGAGATGTTAAATACAGACAACAACACTTCTGTCCCTCTGTGCTCACCTACTGACTTTAGCAGCAGAGGCTGAGCAGCCGCCAGGCTCTGCTTCCCAAGAGGGAATTTATGAAGCTGTAAGTATGGTCTACCCTCTCTACTGAAAGCATGAGCCTGCATCCCTTCTGCTCCAACATAAACTGGCTGGAAATCAGCAATGTCTCCTCCTTAAACCTAGGAGGTGTAGTGCCATCATACTGAGGTCAGGACCGACATCTTAAGTTCCTAAGTGTGAGAGACTGCCATGCACTGATTGGGTGAATGGAAACGCCTTCTCCTCTATAGCTGTGGGGAAAACTTTGCTGGCTCCACATTTCACACCTCAGATTTGCTTTCATAAAAAGCCGATCCCTTGGTGGCAGAAGAAACCCTTTGGTATGCAATGGAAGTTCAAAATTCAAATCATGTAGCTTGATGCTGCCTTCTATTCCTAATTATAGATTAAAAAGAACAAAACCTTCACAATAACCACAGGGTATGGGAAATGAAAACTTCAATAATGCAGAGAAGTGGTATCAGGTCAAGACACATGCTCTGAAGAAAGTTCTTGACAGATGAGAATTAATGTCCACAGCAAGCCTACCTCAGAAGGGGCAAGTTTGAGCTGAATTTTTAAGTACAGAAAAAATACTACCAGAACAATCTTCAGGCCTTTTCAGAGCATACCAAACCTAATTGAATCAGCTGCACTCCTGCAAGTCACTGCAGTGTACTGAACAGACATAAAGCTGGGTCAGGCTCCAACAGCAGGGCAGTGAGCTCAGTCCTAGCCCTAAAAACTACCTGTTTTTATTTTCTTGCCACTCCCAACCAAGAAAGGAAAGTTATTGCCTTCTTAAACCGGTTTGACCAGCTGACAAATACTGATGTGTCAGAAGGCAGCCGAGAGTGAGAAGGTAGAGGAGGCAGGGAAAAAACACAAAACAAACCATATGGGGCCCCAGTTAAGGTGAAAGCTATATTCAGTATCATAGAATATCAGGTTGGAAGGGACCTCTAGGATCATCTGGTCCAACTTTTCATGGCAAAAACACAGTGTAGACAAGATGGCCAGAACCCCGTCCCAGCCAAATCCTAAAAGTGTTCAATGCTGGGGAATCCAACACTTCCCTGGGGAGATTATTCCAATGTCTGATTGTTCTCATTGTGAAAAAATTTCCTCTTTTGTCCAATCAAAATGTCCCCAGAAGTAACTTTTTTGCCATTACCCCTTGTCTTTTTCATGTGACTCCTCATAAAAAGGGAGTCTTCATCTTCTTTGTAGCCACCCTTTTAATACTGGAACTTGGCAATAGATCTTCTTTTCTCAAGGCTGAACAAACCCAGCTCTCTCAGCCTTTCCTCATACGGCAGGTTTCCCAGTCTTTTGATCCCCTTTGTGGCCCTTCTCGAGAACCTCTCCAGCCTGTCCGCATCTTTTTTGCATAGCAGGGACAAAAAACGAGCACAGTTTTCCAGATGTGGCCTGACAAGTGCTGAGTAGACTGGAATAAGGTCTTCTGTAATTCTGCTGGTGATGCAACCCAGCATCATGTTGGCTTTCTTTGCCACAGTGGCACTGTTCACTTATACTTAGCTTCTTGTCCAGCAGGACCCCCAGGTCCCTTTCCACAAAGCTGCTCCCCCGGTAGATCCCAGCCTGTGCTGCACTCCTGGATTATGATTTCCCAGGTGCAAGACCTTGTCCTTGTTGAACTTCATAAGGCTCTTGCAGTCTATCCTGGTCTTCCTTACGAAGTGTCCACTTCCCCACTCAGTTTGGTATTGTCAACAAACTTCATCAAGGTACACTTGATCCCATCATTGAGGTCACTTATGAAGATATTAAGCAGCGTTGGGCCCAGTATCGAACCCTGGGGGACCCCACTTGTGACAGGTTGCTGGTTGAAAAGGAGCTATTTACCACACCTCTCTGGGTGCAGCCTGTCAGTCAGTTCTCCACCCACTACATGGACCACTTGTCTAGACTATAACCTATCAGCTTCTCCAAGAGGAGGCTGTGGGAAACCATATTGGAAGCCTTGGAGAAAACAAGTATTTTACTTTTGTAATGTTTCCATTCTTTAAAACAATTTAAATTTAAAATCTTTTTCACCTCCTGTCCTAGAAACTCAGATATGCAGCGTAAGAAAGCAGACCAAAGCCTATACCTGAACTTCAGCTGCTTAAGGTTGCAGAGCAAGAGGATCCTGTTAAAACCTGTGATTCTTAGCTCTTTTATTCTCTTGATGTTTCTTTTCTTCTCTGACTCCTTGGCAATGACTATGCTGGCTACTGTTCACAATGGCCACATAGTCCCTCTTCCACTGCCCTGCACTTTTGCCCTGACTTTCATTTTGCTTCTTTGAAAGGACTGAGAAGGGACAGAGAAGAAACTTCTCTGTGTTTAACAGCACTATGCAGTTCCTGTAAGTCCACCCCTTCAGTGTCTCTTTTTGTTGTTTTGAATCCAGATATTGGTGACACTGGCCTGCTCAGCTGTACCCCTGTGGCTCCTCTGTATCTGCCACAATGCCTGTCTGGTCCTGCCAGTGGCCTATTTCCCCTACTGGAAATCTTTCCTATGCAGATCCCACCTCAGCCATCCTTGGCCGCCTCTTAGAAAGACATGGTAGGAGGCAAGAAGATGTAATACTGAAGATAAAGTCCTGACCTAAGCAGCCCTGATATGTGGGAGCATTTGTCTTTGAGTAGCCATCTGCACATGGAGGACAGAAAGTGGGGAAGAGCCCTGCTCTTTCCAACAAGTTGCCCTTGCTTGAATGAGAAATAGCCATGACTGAATGCAGAACTGAGCATTAAAACTTGAGCTATCCTCGATGCATCACATGCCAGAGGAGAGAAGTTCAACAGGAGATGGGGGGCAGATTTCCAGACCCTCTCTGCCTTGTTCACACTACCCTCTTCTTTCTATGACACATTGCACTCTCTAGCCCTTGATTTTTATCCTGAGAAGGATAAATGATTCTGTCAAAATAGGGAAAACATGAAAAGAGAAGGCAAACTCGTACAGTACAAGAGTGAGAACTCTCATTTTCATCTGACATAATATCTCCACCACTCCTTCCCTCCCCCCATCCTTCCACCACCTAAGTCCTTCCTTCCCTTTCCCCAGTTGTTTGCTGTATTTATAGCATGCCATGTCTTCAACTCTCTCTCCCCTTCACTCCTAATCTGGAGAGCTTGGTAGATCACCTAGGAATTAAAAAAAAATTTAAACAAGACAAAGAGGACTGTCATGTATCCCTGATGGAAGTTTCTGAAAGGCAATCCAAGTCAACATATCACGTTTTGAACACTAGGAAAAGACACACTTAAAAGAAAAAGCACTGTTTGGTACAGCTGCAGCAAAGCAGGTGCTGTACTGAATATTTTTACCATTTTGTGACATGTTTTATCAATATGCACATTTCTACGCATCATTCCTCACATATTTCTCATGTCTACACATAATACTCACTCTTCCCAGTTCTTTATCTTCAAGTGCCAGCACCCCAGTGCTTTCTGTAAAGAGTTTTACTTTGACAACAGGCCGAGGGTGAGTAGTGGTGAAATCCCCTTGCGTTCCCCATCTGCAATAGATAAAAGAACAGAATTTAACTGGGACTGAGCTTGGGCCTATGAAAGATAGGACTGTAATCTTTTGTACAGAATATTTATTAATGCACTCCTAGAATTTAATTTCCAAACATTCAGGGGAAAGGGCATGAGAGAGCAGGTTCATTTTTGAGCATCCAAGATTAAATATCTACATGGGAAAATTGGCTGTTCTCTGTGATAAGACAAACCAGGGTTTTTCTGTATGACTTCTGCCATAAAAAAAAACCCCAATCATAGATTTGTTAATGGCAAAACCCAAAGAACTGAAATTATATCCTCATAGGGAAAAACAGAATCAAGCAAGAAAGCAGAAGGAAGAGATATTTTTTCTAGTGAATACATTATATTCACTATCTTGTGCATACAAGTGAAATTAATTCAGCAAACAATTATGTCTCAATTCCTAAAAAAATATTTATATGTTGAAATTCAGGTGACCAAACTATGCAGAAAGCAACAGACTTGACCTTATGTTTTATGAGATGTTACAACTTAGTATAAGCATGTAGGAAAAATGTAAACACAAATGCCAAATTTAAAAAAAAAAAAAAGTTATCACAGTGACTATAACTCTGCATGATTAATTTATGCTTTTAGAGAAGCTAAATTAGGCAGACAAACTTCTAGCTGTTAATCTCTTTTTCTCACTTAAGACACTTGGTTTGTGTGCCAGTGGTACAAAAAAAAGGAAAGTTATACAAATGAGATCAAAACTTCCTCCGACAAGCTATTCCATTTGCTTAAAAAACTGCATGGTACTCACTGCCTTGATGGTACTGACTCTGATTACACTACCAGGCACAAACAACAGGCAAAAAGAAAGCGCAGCTCCAGTGCTTTGTTTTTTCCACTACTTGAGATACTAAGATTAGCAGAAACTAAAGAAATAAATAAAATAGGTGACCTTATGAGCATGCTCTATAAAAGGATCTATCACACAAGCTAAAATCTTAGAGGGCCTCATCTACAAAAAGCAGTATTGTTATTTTACATTCAGGACTAATTTACACTGACTCTCCATTGCTGTAAAATGAAGATACAGTAGTAATGCTCCAGCAAAGGGAAATAATAAGGAAAAGAAAATCGTTCAACTAACGTGAGATACAGATTTCAAGGCAGAGTCTAGAAAGTAATGTGTAACCAAAACAAAAAAGTTTTAAGAAAGCGGTGGTTCTGTGTAAACCAGTCCTACGGGTGGCTGAACGCAGGCCAGACTATGAAAGCGAGGTTCACTGAAAATTAACCGAATCTTATGTTATATTCTGTCGTCTTTGCTTTGTCTGTGTTAGATAGATGCTCTCTCCCTGCGTCTGGAGCGGACACAGCCTTCTCAGCCAAAGCGGTAATTGAAAAAGAGACTCTGACAAGAAATTACCTTCCTGAGAGGGAGAAAACCTGTTTTGAGATCTGATGATAGATGCTGCAGTCGCGGGACAAGACAGTGCCTAGCACTGCTGCGCTTCCCGCCGGCGGCCCCAGAGGTAGGTTTTGTCACAATACAGAAATGAGATTTCCAAGGTGAAAGCACCTTCACAAAAGACAGCCGTATCTTCGGTCTTCCCCCTGGATCCCACTATTCAGGAAGAATGCTGCCTTGCAACCACAAAGACAATCCAAGCACTTCATTAGTTGCACTCATTCTCTCTTGGGCATCAGGATAATTTGTGCCTGAGCTTCCAGAAGTCTTGAACTGTGCACACGGCAATGGATAGGATTACCCAAATAATCAAGAGAAACTCCTATTAAAATAACACAATGGAACAAAAGCCTCTCTAGTGCCACCATTAGCTCACAGACACAAGAAAAGAGATCAGAAAAAGTCACGGTAACTAACGGGAAGAGAAGACAACCAGCCTGCTCAAGGAAGACAGCATCACCGGGGGGCAGCTCAGCTTCTGCAAGCTAAGCAGCAGGTATGCCCCACGGCGTGTGCTGAGGTCTGAGCACCCCAGCATCTGGCTCCAGGACCTCGCCAGAAAGCGGTACAGCTTTCTCCGGAGACACACACCCAGGCTCCAGTTCTGCAGGACACAGCAAAAAGGGATGGGGCACATGTGAGCCCTGCCCAGGGAGTCTTAGAGAACTTGCTGCTTCTCTAATTCAGATGCACAATGAGAGACTGACGTGGATGAGACGAACACCAGGTCATCCACCTGTTGTTGGTACTACTGTAGTACTGGAAATCACCTTTAACATTAGATCTGATCACTATCCTTGGCTGACATCTATCTCCCACCCCTTTTTCCATCTGCAGCAGTTAGTAAAAATCCTGGGCTGAAAGGCAATGGCCTGAATTGATTCCTAAATCTTAATGTTCATGGTGGAAACATTCCACCATTATCTTCACGCTCCTTGCTGACCAGGACTTCAGCTAAGGCTCATAGCCTCTTACGACTATGTCTTTAGAAGTGAATTATGTAGTAGAGCAGGTCACAGGTTTTACTGCCTAGCCTTTAAAATCATTCCTCATGAAAAAGCACGTGAGGAATCATGGTCTGTTGGAAAGGCATATCCGAGATGGTATCCTTTAATATTACTCTTACTTGCAGGCCTCTGCTACCCCTCTCAGCTGCTGATAACACAGCAAACTACACAAAGCTCATAGCTCATCTTCCTTATTATTCCCTGTGGATTACTAGAATGCAAGCCCTGTTTCTTCAGAGCTTTGTGTTGTTGCAGTGATACAGCTTCATACCATTTGCAATCAGAAGTTGGGAGAAAGGAGCCAAAATAGAAGTGATATCATGTTCGTTTTCGCTTGCTTTTTTCAAGAATGAACATGGGTATGAGAGACCAAATAATCCAGGCAGAAGTTGAGGTTATCTATAAGGTGTACATTTGAAAGCCCATTATTATGTTATTATGCATGCTATTGATGTATCATGCATTAACTGAAGGGGAAATCAGAAATGACAGCATAACCAAAACATGTAATATTGAACTCCCAGTTGTAAGCTAACCCGTAAGAACATTGCTGGTAATAACAATTTACAATTTGTGTTTTTCTGTTTTGTCAGTATAAAATTAAGTGTAGTAATAAGAATGGCCTTACTGTCTGTATTTTGCACTGCCAGCACCCACTAATAAACTTTTTTCTTGTTAAAAATACAAGTCTGAGCTGCGAGGACTCTGCCATGAATATTACAAGATACAGGGCACCTAATATTTATGGTGACCCAAAACAAAGGTTCCGCTGAGTAAAGCATACTGGTGTACATAAACTAGCCTATTTTGGAATACACTTTACTGTTCTGAAATTAAATTATATTGCTGCTTAAGATCTGATAGCTTTCAATTTCCCCCCCCGGCTACTTCTTTAATGACACCTGGTCACACTCCATTCAGCAAGTTTACTATTTGTTTACTCATCCTATTTAAGAATAGTACTTAATTTTAACCAAATTCAGCTTAAATGGATATCACAATTTCAGCTTCTGTATTTGAGAGGATAAAAAGAGATATCAGATTGTATGTGCTAATATCATCACATTCACTTGGTTTCTCAAAAACTTAATTGTCTTCCAAAACACATTTGTCTTCTCTCAAATGCCTTTATTAATACCTACTGAAACGTTAACCCTTCCTGCTCCCACTTCTGCTCAATCTCATTGGAGTAGCCGTAGTGGAACATTTCTTTTAGGCTTAAAAGCTAAGCTGGTAGGTAGAGGCCAGCCAAATCTGTATTGTTCTTTTAAGGCTTGGGTTGGACCCTGATATTTTTCCTGGAGAAAATACAGTACTTCTCAGAAATGTCTTTTTGATTAAAAAAAGTCAACCACCATGCAAAGGATTGTTTGTATTATTCATGACTGAATAACTTTCCAAATGTTTAACTGGACAACTTTTTGACTGTTTTTAAATAAGAACTAGTGATGTGACCTTCAAAATTTAAGCACTGAATAAAGAAAAGTTACTTTTCTTTGCATTTTAACTTTCAACAGAAACAAGGAAATATTTTCCACAAGTAAAAAAATCCTAGAGCTGACTTTTACTTTTCACACAGGGGAGCACATAAACCTGTAGGTTGTAACTTGGTTTTCCGTGAAAACATAAAGAAACAGTATGCACCATTTTGATCTCATTTAAGTCAAAGTATGTTACAGATAATTTCTTTCAAGCCTGCTCTCCTATGGAGATCCTGAACTGTGGAAGGAAGAGTGAGAAGGAAGAACAGGCAAATTAATTCACCTTATTTCTGGAACTTCTATTTACAAGTAGAAGTCAGTAGATTTTTAAAATTCATTAGTAAATAGTAAATCTTTAATAATTCTTGACATAATAGAAAAATGAAACGCTTTATATTGTTAATAGTGTGTATTTTAACTACAAAATGTATGTATGTAATGGAAATGGCAAATCAGCCCCTTCCACATGTCTGGAGGAGCCATTAGTTTATGAATATCTGTCCAATGTTTTTTTGCTAATGTCAACAATTTTGGTCCTGAATGTGTCTAAATGGGAAGTGCAAATTTTTTGCCAAAACAATTGTGGATCTCATACAGTATTCATATTAAGTTAAAAAATTCCCATTATTGTCTGAGGTATCTTTAAGTCTTGCTAGAAAAGTAGTCATTAGTAACAATAATTTCAGTGCTAAAGGCTGCAGTGTCTCTACTGCTCTGTCAGCTGCAACCTGCATAGCATACTGCAGACTTCTAAAAGTGCCTAGCACCAAAACAGAGATATATCCTGCCTCTTCTTTAGGCTTTTATTTTGCCACATTGTTTTCCTTTGTATACCTGTTTTTCTGCTTTCACCTACTCATTCTCTTTATGACAGAAGCCACAATGATTTGATGTTTGGTCGTCTTCCACCATGCGCCCCAGTCTTTTCACCTTATTTACACTGCTGTCGGAGGTACGTGGGGCTCACCCCATAATTAGTGGCAGAGTTGTTTTACAAAATTGATTTCCATTCATTGCAAAAGTACCCACTAACACCAAGGAGGTGGATGTTTATTTCAGCTAAAGATTTATCACCATATTACAAACCCACTCTAAACAAAATTATTTTTCTACTTCATTTCAGAAGACATTTAATATACCGGAAATGGCAGCTAATTTCTCTCTCAGGTTTTCCACTCTCATCATGGTCTCTGTTAGTCAAAACTGTTCTTTATGAGACCTTAATTCTCCAGTCTTACATGGCAGTGAATGTTATAGAATTCATTATTCTAAGCAAAGGATTTATTTATTATTTAATATTATTATTTACTATCAGGAACTGATTTTCCTCAGCAATTAGGAAATCTCCTTTTTGCCCTTTTGAAACCAGTACCAGAGTGTACTGGTCTCCTTGGTGTCTTCTTTTGCATCCTTCCAGGTTTAACTCTTGGTTTAAATCCACTGCATAAATCTACATCAGCAGCTTTCTTAACTCTTCATTAAATCACCTTAAGAGGTCTTCTGGAAGAGTTTTCTTATTCCTTATTCATACAGGAATATACTACAGGGCTGGAATGAGCAGGAAGACCCACCAAAACCAGTTTTTTAGGTGTCTGACTGCTCCACAGGACTAAGATTTACCAGTGCTTCATCTTTGCACACTGGGGACCTAGACTGGAAATAAAATGTTCAGGTCTCTGTAACATCACTGTGCCTCAACTGTTTCAAGAATCTATACCAGCTTGGTTATTTTGTTTACAAACATACTTTAACTGTAGAAAAATAGGCACCTATAATCTTCAGATTAGAAATCATAAGTGCTGAAATCTCCAGTTTGGACCACTACTTTGGCAACAGCAAGGATATAGTGTTTTGATGGATAAGCTATATTGTAAAGCCCCTTTACGCAACTAGACTAATACAAAAGGGAGAAAAAAATAATCTGATCATAGAATCATTTAGGTTGGAAAAGACCTTTAAGATCATCAAGTCCAACCATTAACCCAGCACTGCCAAGCCCACCACTAAACAACATCCCTAAGCACCACATCTACATGTCTTTTAAATATCTCCAGCGATGGTGACACAACCAGAACCCTGGGCAGGCCTGTTCCGATGCGTGACAACATAGTGAAGAAATTTTTCCCAGTACCCAATCTAAACTTCCCCTGGAGCAACTTGAGGCCATTTCCTCTCATCCTACTGCTTGTTACTTGGGAGAAGAGACCAACACCCACCTCGCTACAGCCTCCTTTCAGGTAGTTGCAGAGAGCAATAAGGTCTCCCTTGAGCCTCCTCTTCTCCAGGTTAAGCAACCCCAGCTACCTCAGCCATTCCCCAGACCTTGTGCTCCAGACCCTTCCCCAGCTCCGCTGCCCTTCTCTGGACACCCTCCAGCACCTCAATGTCTTTCTTGTAGTGAGGGGCCCAACACTGAACACAGAACTCAAAGGTGTGGTATTAGCAGTGCCAGGTACAGCAGGACAATCCCTTCCCTAGTCCTGCTGGCCACACTGTTTCCGATACAAGCCAGGATGCCATTTGGCCTTCTTGGCTACCTGGGCACTCTGACAGCTCATGTTCAGCCAACTCTTAACCAACACACCCAGGTCCTTTTCTGCCGGGCAGCTTTCCAGACACTTGTCCTAAGCTTTTTCCTCATCCTTTGTCACTAACTCCCCCTGCAACCAATAAAGGATGGATGGCCTTTTTTTTTTCAGGGTTTGCTTTTGGTAGAAATAATAACTGTTTTAAATCAAGACATTAACAGAGGTCAGAATTATTAACCATTTATCACGAGTTAATAATGAGCTAGACACAATCATCTCTTTCTGTCTAAACTCAAAACATTATTAATATCTGAAAAAAATTACTTGTAAAAAACCCACAAAATTGTGAATAGTTTTTCTTTAAAGCAAAAAACAGTCTAATACAAAACAGAAAGGAAAACCAGAAGAGAGGTTCAGTGCACAATAAACAACTAAGTAAAACCACTCATTTAGGCTTTCTAATGCTGAAAACAAGAACAGTGCACTCTAACACTACAAAATGCTATTATGACAAGTATTGTCATCACAAACATAAAACAGTACGAACAAATTATCACTTAGTCTTGTTTTCCCATCTACTTTCAATACAGGCAACGAAGACAAGTCAGGTTGAAGATGTTCAAGGTATGCAACAACACTGACACACTGCCAGGCGCTGGAAAAAATTGCTACATACTGTGTGAAGAACTCATGACCAGCGTTAACCCATTTCCCACTGAGTTTCATACCCAGTTAGAGGCTGCTGATGAACACAAAGGCAGCACACGGTCATTTATGCTTTCAAAGTTTCTAGATGTGTATTTACTTCACTTCTATATAATCATGAATCCATCCCAACATGGTTAAAAGTTGCAAATCCTATTTAATGTTATGTTATTTGGTATCTGTGTGATACTTAAAACTTTTAAAACATTATATAAATGTGGATAAACTGACAGTACTTTGTTAAAGCAGACAGATGTTGTCACCTCAGTCTAAAGATGCGGGAAAGCACATTACAAAATAGACTGACCTATCTGAACCTGAAGTTTATCAGGGAAGAATCAGGAATCAAACCAGAAAATTACAGTATTCCATCTGGCATCACACCACTTTTACTCCTCTTTCTAACTCCTACTGTTCTTATCAGCTGTCCACATTATTCTGCCTTTGTTTCTGCTGTCCTCCTACACTCAATCTGCTGGCATGGCTTTCAAGTAGGCACATTAACCTGTAGACTCATACCTTATTTTGTAAGTAACTATTAAGAAATTTAAAGGTCTATACATGTTTCTTTCCTTCATCTGTTTGGGGGACTATTCTGTACTCTTAAAGTATTGGACTTCTTGACACCTCTGAGGACCAATGCACATACAAGCACAGTGACAACAAAGAAAAGTCAGCCTATGGAGAGGTGAAAAACAGTTTTATGTGTGCTGTGAGCATTTGAGATGTACAAAGTATTCTTAGCTTGACTAGGGCTTAAAAGCAAAAACTTCTTTCTTTTAAAACCTTTGCCTCAACATTTCTATTCACCCAAAACAGCAAAGCAAAACTAAGTAAAACCATAACATTTGTTCCAGTTCAAACACTGCATCTAGTCAGATGTTTAGCACTTATTTTGCATGTACGTGTATTATATTTCATACAACAAAGAAAAGCATATTTTGGAAAGGTCTCTTCAAACAAAGATACAATAATGGTCTGTTTTGAAAATGTAAAGTGGGAAATTCTGATCATATCAAAATTTAGGAGAAATCCAAAGGATTGTTTCCACGTCAACTATTGCCCACAAACAGTAATTCAATTTTCTGAAGATGAAGCAGATGCAGACCACTCTGAATGAAAAATTTCAAATCCACCTTACCAGAATATTCCAGGAGACCGGAGGTAAAATTTGAGGTAATCCTTCCCAACCCCATCTTTATTTTGACAGACCACCATCCCTCTACAGGATACTTCCCAGGCTGCCTTTGCCTTCACTTTGACCCAGCCAGAGGCCATGTAGCTATATGAGTATGACGCTTAGCCTGATCCAAACCATTTTTTTCTAAGCAGGATTTAATTGGGTTTGGCTCAACACCACACTATTCGTAGCCAAATGCCTTCCAGTTTGAAGCTGGATCACACATCTATAGACGCCTAAGTGCAATGTGAGAGTACACTTATGTCTGTCTGCAAAATATGAAGTCAAATTTGCTGTGGGTCAGGTGGGAATGAGAATGGAAACAAATATATCGTGTACATTAAACGGCACATAAACAATGTTTCTTCAAGCCCTGATTGTTACAGTGAAAGAGATAACAGCAGGACACGCATCTTCAAGTCCCAGGGTTTCCAAAATGCACTAAGAACTAAAACTGGAATCTGTCTTTCAAGACACACATAACGGCTTTATGTATTTTAGAAGATTACAGTCAACCCAAACCACCTATTCTTTCAAGGACGGACTCTAGATGAGGAGGGTTAATATCGTGAGAGAACCTACTAATTGTAAAGCCTTCATCCCACTGGCTTTCTGCCTGGGGTCTAAGCGCTGCAGCAGAAGGCGGTGCACCAAAACCGCAGTCTTCAGAAGTGCAAACATCACACCAGGGCAGAAATCCTGGCTGCTTTCAGTCAATTATTAGCATGCTGAGCACACAGGAGCACGGAGAACAACCAGGATTTAGCCAGAACAATCAAAAAGATTAAGGCGAAGAAAATATAAAAGACAAGCCCTAGTGGCAGAAGGATTATATTTATTGCTAACTATCCAAATAGAATAGAGATTTCAACCAACTTTAATTACCTCCTTCCTCCTCTCATCCTAATTTCTTCCATGCCACACTTGTCTTGATCTGACAAGTGAATATTCCCTTCTAACAGTGGTGGTTTTCATGTGTCCCTTAGGCAGACAGACTTATGAAAGAATATTTTGGGAGTTAATCATAGAATCACTGTAAAATTTAGGCCTAAAGGAACCTGTGGAGGTCATCTAGTTCAAACCTTGCTCAGAGCAAGGCCAGTTAAAATCAGATTGCTCAGGTTATTATCCAGTCTAGTTTCAAATTTCTTCTAATATTAAGACCCTGTATGTAATTCATATTTTTCTGCAATAAGAGGTGAAAAACCTCTTGGACAATATAAAATAGTAATCAATAACAGAACATTGCATAGAAACTTACTTATTTTAGAAATCTCCTCTCTTTTTCTTGCAGATACCATAATGCTCTTTATATTTGATCTGATCAGGTATTATTTCCTTTCTTTAAAGAAGTAAGCAATTGATTAGGCATCAAGAATAACTGAATAAAATTGTCATGTAAATTTTCAGCTGAATCCATATTCCTGTTGTGAAACTCCTCCACCATTAATCCAGAACACAGGCTGGGATAAATTGCTTTTTTCTTCTCCATCTTTTCCTTTGCAAAACCAAGAAAACATCAGATAATTTCCTACTGGCAATTTCTTTTTTCCTCTTCACAGCTGGATCCTGGATCAACATATACGGCGTTTGCTCATAGCATCCAATTTTTTTAAATGGAATTTCTTCCATCTTGTTTTGTGAATTGCTCCAATCATGACAATCCAAAAAAGACTTACTGACATATGACAAGATGAAAGCCATGATGGAATTTATCCTTTAAAGATATAAAGATGAATCTTAAACCAAATTATATTAATCATTATGCATCTCAATCAAACGTAATTTATGAAAGCAGACACACTTTGTTTCTGGTCATGATCCTTACCCCACTGGCTTCCCTAAAATTCCAAAATACTAATTAAAGGATCATGCTCACTTTCACCAAGTTTTCTGCATGGTCCACACTGACATAATTGTGTCTCTCAGGCTTTAGCCTTTGAAATGATCTTACTAATAATGCACAGAGGTTTTGTAAACGTTGCATAAAATGTATTCACGTTTTTAAGAAAATAAGTCTTGATGCCAAAAGTCAGCTGAACAATTCTACTTGGTTATTCTCTGGAAGATCAACATTGGATTGCACTGCACTTATCTGTAAGTAAAAATGTCCAGTGGTAGTAGTCAAAAAAACAGGTGAAATCTGTCAACTAAAAGACACTGTTCAAGAAGCTAAATCCTAAAGAGAATGTATCCTCAGAAGATACAACAGGAAGCATATGAACAAGCAGCTAAGCATGGTTAGATCAGGCACTATGAAACTGCAATCTACTTACCCCTCTGTAAAAATCTCATGTGTAAATATACTCATTTTAACAAAAAACCAAACAACTGGAACACGACCCCACCCAAGGAGAGTTTGTCAGCTTGCCAGCATCAGACCAGTTTGACTACTGCCTACCCAACCAGTAAGAACTTCTGTTTCTGTCCCTTGTTACTGACCAAAATGAATCTCATTTATCCAGATCTATCAGACATGTACCAGTAGCAGGTGGGGGAAAAAAAAAAGTGCCTTCCTTTTTCCTTACATAGTGTACAGCTGTGCCATGAAGCACAATTTAGGTGACAGTTGTAGGTTGTCTGCCTTGATCAGAAATAAAAATTAGGAAGTTGCAAGGACTATGCTGAAGAAATAAAACTAACTGATGCTTGGAACATGGTTGTCACCAGTTATAAATGTGGTCTATCCTTCTTCCCCTCAGAAATTTAATCTTCGGTCAACCCTCAAAACATTATTATTTTTTTCATGACTATGAAATACCAGGAAGTTCTAAATTTTAGAATTAAAGCCTCTCCTGTGCTTTCTTTTCAATGGTTCTATAAAATTTTTGCTAAGTAATCTTTAATTATGTATTCACAAGTACTGTCATACTTCATATACTTTATGGAATTAACGATGGTAGAATATTGCAGAAAAATAACATGAGCAGCATTTACTTGATTTGTGCAGTCTTGACTGAGGTTCTCTGCCTCCTTGGTCAGATATTTAATCATGCATTCTTCAAATACTTCTAATATATAATAGCCATTTTAATAAGGTTATGCAGTCACTGGCAGCAAAATATGATAATCTCATTTGTCTTGTATACATGAAGAATATCCTGGGCCCATTAAAATTTTCTCATCATGCAAGACATGATCTTTTTTCATAAATACGTGACAAGGGAGTATCAATCATAGTTATAAAAGATAGCATATTTGTGTCTTTTATCTTTAGGCATGAGTATACCTATCCAAAAGATGACACTTTCACGAAACCACATTATTTAATATTCATAATGACTAAAAATCAATGATAAGAAAACATGTGGACACCAGACTTCGCAAGACCAAAAACTAAGCCACATCAGTAGCATTTGGAAAGTGAAATTAGCCCTGGATTTTGCAAGATGACTCCCTGTGGTGGCACAGCAACAAAGTTATGCAAAGCTTAGTACAACTGAAGGGGTCCTCTGAAGGCTCTGCTCACTGATCTCTGGCAGAAAAGGTCACGGGCTATGTTGGAGGGATTTTCAGCAGGGCTAAAAGGCAGGAAACAGTTGGAAGGAATGAGGAAATATTTTACAGCCAGTAATAAAAATTTTATATGGTTTACATGTGAATCTGTACAACTGATCTGTTTGTAAAACTGTCCAAGAGAAGGTCAGTCAAACTCCATTGTTTTACAGCATCTGCATTTTAGAATGACAATAACATACTCTCTAACATACATACGAACAGTGCTTCACTTAGTTTCTTAAAGAAGTAAATGAAGCACTTCAATATAAACTCACAAATTATTATTCAGACAGAGAAAGCACAGAGAGGTTAAAAGTAATAAGAAACCAGGAAATACTTCTTACTGATAACCTGTTGGGATAAAACTGTGCTCTCCTCTCTGGAACTCTACTTAGGTCCTTCCCTTTAAAAAAGAACACTCTTCCTAATCATAGAATCATAGAATGGTTTGGGTGGGAAGGGACCTTAAAGATCATCTAGTCCCACCCCCCCTGCCATGGGCAGGGACACCTTCCCCCAGACCAGGTTGCTCAAAGCCTCATCCAGCCTGGCCTTGAACACTTCCAGGGATGGGGCATGCACAGCTTCTCTGGGCAACCTGTTCCAGTGCCTCACCACCCTCTTTGTGAAGAATTTCTTCCTGATATCTAATCTAAACCTCCCCACTTTCAATTTAAACGTGTTACCCCTTGTCCTGTCACTACAGGCCCTTGTAAAAACTCCCCTCCCAGCCTCCTTGTAGGCCCCTCCAGGTACTGGAAGGCTGCTATAAGGTCTCCCCGGAGCCTTATAATTTCCTTATTACTCTTAAGGTATGATTCAGGGATTCAGAGGAATACTTAAATACATATTTATAAAAGTAACTGAGAAAATACACAGCATTTTGGAAAGGTAGATAAATCCTGAATTAAGTCTCCACTTGACTCATGCTTCTCCACTCTAGGGCCTCACTGCCTTGCACTCCGTTTTGAAGCATTCATCTGAGTATCGTTTTCTCCTTTACACTGTCAAGGCTTTTGAAACTTCTGACTGAGCAGCAGCATTGCACTGCATACACTGATGTTTCACAGATGAAAAAAATAGGCATAAATAATTCCCTATACTGCTTCTCTTCACAAATGCACCTACCAGTTCAAAACTATAAACCAACTACAGAAAATGTGTGTGACAAGCACATGATTTGGAGCTCTTGCCAGCAGTCTCCCACAGCAGGCTGGCGGTAATCATTCACTTTTCATCACTTTCATTCTATGCTTAGTATGAGTGCTTTGCTACCCTTTTCTAGCTGCACGTCATATATAAAATCTGAAGTTATGTTCTCATTTATCTGGGATTTGTCAGTGCAAATATGTTACTGCTAATGATTTGAAGAGTCGAGCTGAACTACAGTTCTTGATTCTCTGGGTTGTTTTATTTTTTTTGCAGTGAGTTTTGTGTTTTCTCCTCCAACCTCACTGATTCTTTTCCTTCCTATCAGAATGACAGTAGCAAAAATTATCCCAGTAAGGAGCCAGCTCCAGCAGCAGGCAAAGTAGGCAGTAGCCCTAGGGCAGCCGACAGCTTGTTTTTTCTGTATCAGAAAAGAGATGGACTGACTGTGCCTGTCCAGCTGGTCACTGGCCTCGACTTACGTAACTGCCCACTGCTGCCAAAGGACTGAGGAGGAAAGGAGGCATCTCTCTTCAGTAGCAGTACCCTTACCAACATCACAACGAGCAGAAAGTCACTTTGTTTTCCACCTCTTCTTACATCTCCCCTTCGCAGGAGAACATCCAACCCTTCGCCCAGTGAATGATCCTCCCCATCGCCCAGGCAGGTCCCTATCAGAGAACAGCGATGAGTGCTGGTAGAAGCAGGGTGCAAGAGGAGGCAGGTGACAGTATGGGACAAAGGATGTGTTGGTCATAAAGGTAAGAAAGATCTTAGAAGGACTGGACACAGGCTGGGATAGGAGAGAGAGGAGTCACACCTTCAGGCTTCTAAAACCTGGGGAGTTCTTCCTGCCTAGAAGAGTATTTCCTAGGCTCTCTTCCACTAGTACAATTCTCTGCTTAAACTCTGCCAAGCCCTTTTAGCTTCCTCTGTTGTCAATCAATAAAAGCAATACTGCTAGTGTCAGTCAAGAAAGCCTGGCTTGGCTCTAACAGAAACATTAAACTGTGGAATAGAGGATCTCCCATTCCATAGGCAGCTTCCTCCATCTTCTTTAGTGTTTGGCCATAATTTGCTAATTTCATGCCTGTCTAATTTAATATCCTCCTTCATTGCCTTGAACTACATCTCTATATATGCTCACAAACTGCATGTCTCTATATGCTCATAATCATACTGTGTGCCAATATCTCATAATTGCTCTTGCCAGAAATGGAAAACACTACAACTCAGAAGAGCATAAGAACTAGACAGGCTTTAGAGCTCTATCAGCTGTGCCTCTTCCAGTTATGCTGTTTTGCAGGACAGCAGGTCAACAGCACCAGTAATTTCTGTCGTTCCAGTGAACAGTTCAGGGCATCTCAATCATCCACTTCCTAAAGATGCATAATTTTATCCATAAAATTTCATATGAATTTGGTTCATACAACGTAATTTACATGGCCTATAACACTATAACCTATAAGCATATAACCTGTCTTTCTCCTATATTCAATCAACTCATACCTACTGAGCCTAAAATCCACTAAATCAGTTTACAAGCTTAAAGCAGGTTCCCAACATCAGCCCTTTTCCTAGAAACACTCCAGTTGTTCTCCTGCTGACTCCATCTATTTTGCAACTCCCTTTTCACAAAGTTTCTACTTGAGAGGTAGGAAAACCAACTAATCTGTTATTAACTTTTACCAGATGTACCTATACATAATGTATACCTTCTCATCGGTTTTAAAACCTTTACCTCAACCTGCAGCCCTCAGTATGTAACAAGTAAATCATGAACTGACCATGAACCATCCCTACCATGTTTTGTCCAACAGATCCGGAAACAAAACCTTTAACATCCACTAACTGTTTTCTGGAAGAAGAATGACTGTGCCCAAGATTCAAGAATTTATATATTCTAGATGATTTAGGGAGATCTGAAGAACCATAAAAATGACATCAGGGGTTAATTGAGGATTTAAAACAGAAGCTAGCAAGTTCAAGGGTGAAGAAAAAAAGACACACACATCATCAGAAGAAATGGGCACCTTGACCGTGACAGCAGGCCAAGGTTGGAGGCACTCATTGCAGGGAACAGTATGGGAGCAACTCTGAGGTTGAAAAGAAAGCACCGCTTGGAGGTGTATTCTCCATGGGAAAGACTTGTGACTCTCATGGGACCCTGAGCCACTAGAAAACATCCCAACAGGTCCATAAATGAGCTGGGAAGATTGCATACCTGCTTATGACCCTGCTCCAATGCATACATCCACGTGTCTTTTATGCTATGTTGCTTTTAGAAGTTCCTCATGTTCTATGTGTAAGCGGTAAGACTGAGCATTCCTATGTCCTGGAGAAGGAACACAGCCAGAGACTGCGACGAGTGAATTTTAACTTCTGCAAAGATGTCCGGAGTAGGCTGCTGGCTTACTTGTCAAGAAAATTCGTTGCAACTAGGATAAAGTCCACCAAATTAGATCTCCTTCTCTCAACCCCAGAAGAGGCAGATAAAACTCTCTGCTTATGATTTTGCCTAAGAGAAATCCATATTTGTGGTCTGAATGGAACAGAAACTACCATCCCAACTCCGTTGAAGATATTTTCTCAGATACTGTAACAACTGCAATTTTTAAATTGTCTTTCAGAAGACACACTATGGTGCCAGTAAAATTCCAACATGCTGTCTGGAAAGTTATCTACAAAAGATTCCAAACGACATTTTAACAGAGAGAAAAGTGTCTGAAGTCAGTGTGTAGGTCAAACAAATCAACCAAAAAAACACACTTAATTTTCTTCCTCTCTGCTATTCTGACTGGTTCAGCTACAGATGGCACGATGTTATCCCCCTCCAAGTCAGTTTGCCGACTGCTTTCCTCAAAAATTAATTGAAAGAAGTGGATCCTATAATTTAAAATGAAATGGGCTCAGCAGGTGAGTAAGCTTTGCCAAGATTGATTACTGAGTATTGATTTTCAACCCGTTGTACAAGTTACACTCTACAAGGCCACTTGCACATTAACCTAGAATACATAAAATCACCTCGGGCTAATATCTATCGAGAGGTTCGCTTTTGCAGAGGTTGCAGGTAAGAACATGATGCTACAGTCTCTAGCTCTTTTCCTCACACATATGTTCAATAGCATTTACTTGGACAGCATTCACACTTTGTACTTACTTCACCATAAATAACTATTGTTTGTATTTTCATTTTTCAGAAAGAATTTAAGATTATTTCCCAGGAAATAAAACTTCATATAAGCTAGCACTAAGTTAATCATAAAAACTGTAAAGATACTCAGTTAGGTTCCCCAGTGACATGAAGGAAAGAAATGCCGGATGCAGTGACAGCAGAGCAGCTTACTGTGGCCTGGAAGCTTCTGCTTGGTCCGTCTGAAGCTTCTCGCCCCCCTCCACTTCCATGGTGCAGTAGACAATTCGATTGGGAGCGACTGACTTTAAACCTTGCACCTCCATGATAACAATCTGAGGAAAAGCAAGCAAATTATCCTTCAGAAAACATTACACAGCACAGCTATTGCAGTACTAAGCTCCACGCAGGTAAAAAAAAAAAAAAAAGAAAACATCCCCAAACCACACTCACTCAAATCTTCACAGACAGAGAAGACTTTTAATTTTGCCCTCTTTTTCCACTTTCAGCAACATATAGTAGGAAGTGAAGTTTTTGCTCTGTTTCTACTTGGACAACAACCAAAATTTCACTCTAACCATACTTTAAACACTAACAGTTAAATTTAAGACTAATGTCTAAACATAATTCTAAATGCTAATACATGAGGAACCCTATCTTTCAAGCAGTCACCAAAATAAGCATGCACAGAATGAAGAGGTTACTAAGTCAGGCTGTAGATGGGACAAGTACATACACTGATCACATCTAGAAAGGTTAATTGCAGTGCAGGGACACTGGGGGTCTCAACCCTTGAATCTCAGAAGCGATTTGCTGTTGTGCTGAACGTGAGGCAGGTCAGAGCATCCCAATCAGCAGCTGCAATTCCCCGCCGCCCTCCCCCCGCTACCTACCTTGTTTCCTTCTCCCAGCTCAGAACATGCAGTGAGGTTCGGTGTGCATATGGGGATGTGGGGAAAAAGAAATGAAAAAAGCCCCCTCTACCAGCTGTGCCCTGATAGATTTCCTCACCAGGGAAATTCTGAGATTGGCAGATCCCATAGTTTTTCCAGCTCCTCTAAACTAGTCAGTTATAGCTCAGAAGAGCCAAATGCAGTCTTACTCCAACTGGTCTCCGCCTTTTATAAACCTTACGGTTTGTCACTGTGTGAAATTATTGGATTTTTTACACATCAGATGTTTCTAATTCAGAGGAGATTTGAGAAGAAAGTCAGTTTTCCCCGCTTGCTTTGGAAAAAGCTGCTTTCCTTTCTGGCCCCATTTGGACCTATGAGAAGAAGCTGGAAAAAACACAGTCCATTTGATCAGCAGCGAAGTTGTCCTCAACTGAACCATACACGAAAACGAGTATTTGTTTGGTACCAGACAAAAGTAAAGAGTACTTTTGGTCTCATTAGAGGCAATTGGTTTCTTAGGTCACCAAGCAACTCCTAAAATATTCTGCTATTCAATTGTTTCAATTAAAAAATATTAAGGAAGACTTCACCCTTAGCTGTAAAATTCTTTGTACTTGAAAACTTCCATGACCTCAGTAGTAATTAGATATCTTGTAAAATTGCTAGTTTGGCAACAGTACAGTGAGATGACAGTCATTCATCACTTAGAATATTTTTACATTAATCATATATTTTCAACGCTGCCTATTACATCTTATAAATAATAACAGCAATTCAGGGAGAATGATGTAATCATCTCGCTTTTCCATCTTTTATGCTCCAGGAATTCAAGCAGTTATCGAAGTGATGAATGATCACTGAGAGATTGCACTATAGAACCTTCTGCTCATGTTGCCTAGATGGTCTTTCCACATGCCAAACCTATGACCTTGCTGAATGCAGACTTCATGTTTATTCATTGTTATGCTAATACTTCTTTTCCTTGAGTTTCCAATTTAATTGCACTGTACATTTGTCCTCGCTAGCAATTCTGGATTCCAGCAATGGAAAAAAGTTGCATTTAATTAGGAAGGAAACTGTCACTAGGTGATTTACTAGCTCATTAGCTGATAAACAGCTTCCTAAATATTGCTGGTCTATTACTGAAAGTGTCCAACAGCTGAAGAACATGTCATTAAGTCTTCTTCTACTTTGATTTTTATATTTATTTATTTTACAAATTTCTGCAAACAGGCTATTTGAGGAAACAACCAACTTGCAAAACAGTTGCAGCAAGGCACTGGTGCGCATGTCTCTTATCTTAGACAGCAAGGTCCATTCCCATCAGAATATTGTAGGTGTTACCAACATCTTTTGCTGTTCTGTCTCAGTTACTACGTGCAGTGGCAGCACAAACCAGCCCCTTTCTAGCCACCAAGAAATTTTCATTGAGTTTTTTTATTCTGTTCTAATGTTGAGATATGTTATAGATTTTCTGTTCATTGATGTGCCTGTGCAGCAGCCCTCAGCGGGGATTTTGCTGGTTACCCTGCAATTTAGTTCAGTCACATCACAGAAGACATGACATGGGTATGTACATGTGTTATTCAAGAGATATGAAATTGTGCACATACGACCTCACATTTTCCAAAAATAATGTATTCCGTCTCCAAGAAAATGTGATCAGATTTTCTTATTTGCCTTTTTGCATAGAAAAAGAGCAGCTCTTCCATCTTTCAGTTCAAATGAGTATCAGTTCATCTGTTTCCTTTTGCCCTTATACCCTCTGAGATTTCCTTCTCAAGAATAAGATACGCACATACTTGTCCAGCAAGAAACTCAACTATGTGGCTAACATACTTTTAAAATGAAAATACAACCTACTAAAAACTGCTACATGTAGAGTTACCCTTTCATTCTTTGTCTTGCCCTGCAGATTACCAGCCCTGCAGAACATCTGTGTGTTTTATCAGTGATGGCAGAAAAAGAAAGCTAAGTTCACCAGACCCAATAGTCTGTGTTTCTGATGTGAGAGGGGAAGGGTTGTAAACAAAGCAAAACTGCTCCGAATTTACTAGACATGATATCTACTGGCATTTTCCTTTTTGTGATTGTCTCAATCTTTTACTGTGCTTTCCTCCCAGATATCACATCACTTTTAGTACATACTTAGTATTTCTCTCTAGAGGCACAGAGAAAGCTTTTCTTCTTCTTGCACCCCTCACCAAGCAAACTTTCTTGAAGATGGAAAACATTATCAACAAACTTTTTCAGACACTTTTTAGGTGCTTCAGAACTACTGTTTGTTATTGGTATTTATGGCACCATTGCAGGCACTGCATTCCAGCCGAGGCAGACAGAGCGCATGTGATGGAGATGCACAGGATTCAGCACAGGAGTTATCAAACCGTTTTATCATTCCACATACTTCAGTACTAAGGTCTGCACTCCAGTTTTACATGCTTGATGAACTAATACTTTCTGGCATAGAGAATGATGGATCTTACTACTCTTTAAAAGTTGACGTTGGATTTTTACATTACTAGCTAGTAATATTAAAATTGCATACAGTGGGATAAGGCATTTTTCTGTTATATAAAAGATTTAAACTTTTCATCTGTCCTTTTTTGACACTTTTGTTATTCTGTGTGTGTTGATGACATAACAAAAATTGATCTGAATTTTCAGCATTACATGAAAGAAGCAGATGCTTGCTTCTCTTATGAAGAAACATTGTTTAGAAGATAAACGTTTTTGTTTGTTTGTTTTAAACCTTTTAACAACTAATATTAATTCTGTAACATTATCCATCGTCTTAAATAAACTAAAGTCATTTCCAGTGCGTAACAAAGTGTGGAATCTTCTGACTGACAAATATACAAAACACACTCTGGAAATATTTTGATTCTGTTATTATCAAGAGAGATATCAGCATTTCCTGACATGCACATTTGCAGAATTGGTCTTGAACCATGATGCTGTCATCAGACATGTTTAAGTAACCAGCTGCATTTGTGGTTTCTTTCTGAAGTCAGTTGCGTTCTGTATGGATTAGGATTATATATACTCTATAGGATTATATATACTCTACAGGACTCCCTACAGGCCAGGCTTCCTGCATACTCTCAAATAAACATGAACTAGTCTCTTGAGGAAAAATGCAAAAATTTATAAAAAATCTGCTATGGCCACTAGTAAAAAATATTTTTTTCTTTATTCTCTAAATGCTTGAAGTGAGAAAACACAACTTGTTTGTGATGTTCTATTAATCAGTTCCTGATAATAAAGGTGTTTCATTATTACGCTCAAAAGAATGCCTAAGCATTTAATGTACTGGAATTCATTTAAAGTTACATTTGTGTGGGAATTCAACTGCCCACATTGCTGTGTGGACCCAAATGCAACTACTGCTGCAAGGGGAAAACACATCATATAGTTGTGTTCTAACTGCTAATTATCAGAGACAGTGCAGAATTTACTTCCTTATCATAAAATTTTAAAATTACTAAGGAAGGACTAATAACAAAAAAACATCAAAAAATACATACTTTAGTAATTTAAACTCTCAACAAATGTGGTGTGAAATATGTGATTACCTCTAATGTGAAGGAGAGTACCACATCAGACTTCGACAGCTGAACCTCATTTTCATCTCCTATATCCAAGAACGCAGAATTCTGTGATCGCTTTAACTTCTGCAGCTTAAATTCTGGCCCACCTTTAGACACTGGAAGACTTTCCAAATTTGCCATCAACAAATTCACTGAAGACCGCAACTCTTCTATGTACATGTTCTCCATTTCCCTTGTTACGAATTTTGGGAATTTTCTTTCCTTGGAAGATAGATTTTAAAAGTTAAGGAGGAAAAAAAGAAGTCATCCCACATTAGATGTCATGTTAATTTACTAATTTGGTCTCAGTTAGAAATATTTTAAATAAGTGTTAACTCCTATGTCTACCTATTTTTATACCTTCAAAACAGTAATGGCAGGCTGATTTCATCCTATACTAAAATAAATACAGTTAATTTTTACAAGAAGAAATGTAAGTTGAATAAAGAATTCATCATATTACACAAATACAGTGAACAAAATATCTCTGAACACATCAAAAAAATAAAGGGGATTTGTAAAAATGGAGCCTCTCTCCCCCCAGAACCATTTAACCTTAAACCCAGGTTGAATACGTACATGTAAGAAACGTTTTACGTGTGATTTAAGTGTACCAACTGACAATATACCTCCAGTGTTACCTTATTCTAAAATATGTTTTACGTATAAATGAGAAAAAACAATACTCCCCACTTATCATCTGCAAAGGCAGGCACTTTGCTCCTAAACCAGACACTTTTTATTGTTAGCTGTTAGGCAGAGCTTTGAAATATGTTTTACATTAAAACATTTACAGTTGATTTTGTTTTAATGGCAAAGACCAAGCCATCTGCGACCTAGAACACCTGCAGCAAGTCCAGGGCTCTGGCTCATTACCGCATTACAGAGCCAGTGTATTACAGATTGAAAAGGAACAAAGAAAAACAAGCTACTTATAAACTAAAACCACAGCGTAAGGCTCAGGGTGCTGTAGCCATAAATACCCCCCCCAACACTTCAAAGTGTTTTTCAAACTGTACCTTACCCTGCGAGGATCATTCAGTTAGCAGTAGGCCAACATGAAAGACAAAGACGGCAGTTGTTTTGTTTAAAGAACCTTCCTCTTGTTAAAATGCTTTTTCCGCCCCAATATAAAAGTTGGGGAAACTTTTTACAATGTCTTTTGCTGCATATTTTTAAGACCATAATCTTCTGAGATTTAAGAGACCACTGTAAGAATATATGGAGGCCTTTATTTCTGTGAAACCTAAAGATTTGTAGCCACTTCTGTCCCTCATGAGACAAGGGTAAGAATCCTCCATAAGGACTCTGAGGTCTACAAATTTCATTCTCTCCCTTCCTCTCTTTATTTGATTTTTAAGAGGCTGACACAACAACAATAGTGTTCCTTTTCCCCACTATATTTTAGTGCATGTCCACAGGAACGTAATTACATTGATTCGAAAAGCCCACATCGTCAGAAGAACACATACCCCAGCACAACACTGGAATTTGGGGAACTCTCATTGCAACATACTGGGATATATCCTGAAACAAAGACCCTAGAGATGGATGCGAGACACTGATCAGGCTGAGGTGCACACTAGCCTTTAGGTCTGGATTCCGAGTGCTAAAATGGATTTTCAGAACGCATTTCACAAAAAGAAAACACACTGGGTAGTCTCTTCATAGGATCACATAAAAGCTTACCTTAGAAAAGCCTAGCACCAGTTACAATGGGTAGAAAATCCCATTAGCTCATACAGTGATTTCAACTACTTGAGTTATATGAAGAAACAGATGGGCAAATAGATGCAAAAATTCCCCACTGATTTTATTCTGTCACAGATGAACATAATTCTAAGGTTCTTGCCTCCATTAAAAAGGCCAAATTATCTTTTCTACTAAAATAAACTTCTCATATATAATTAACAACTTGCAACAACAAGTAATATAAGAACCATGAATGAGACCTCAACAACAACAAAAAATACTACATGCAGAGATTTCTATTTAGCTCTGCTGATTTTTATTTAATAATTTTCTTACAGGCAGATAACCATTGAAAACCCTTTTCTCTACCAACACAGATGCTAGAATACATAATTCAGTATCAAAAAGCTTTGTTCCTTGGTTTTGAGCTCTCAGAATAAAGTTCATATTTTGCAGCATTTGATTGCTTGGGCTTAAATGACAATAATTCTCACAGCTCACAGAATTAGGACTAGCTTTCAAAGTCCACCACAAAAAAAAAAAAAAAAAATCTGTATTTTAAGTAGTTTGAGATGTATGAAAACTTTGATTTGTGACTTGGATGTACCATACAGGACAAGGAGTTCCTTATTTTGTGCAGAACTGTGGAGCTGACACTGTGGCAACCATAAGAATTTTCAGTTAATGGCTCGGGTGAAAACTGGATGAATAAATTCTTCTTTAAAAAAAAAAATCTACAGCTGCGCAGTGTATGAACGTTAGAGACAGAATGAACAAGATTTACAAGGTCTCAAAAGTGCTGGTAATTTTTACTTGCTTTCAAATGATTTTCAAACTTTTATGGACAGCATTTTGCTTTTTAGGAAGATTATACCTCCAACTTGCTTCTTATGAACTTCACAGACTGAAATGGTAAGTTTTTCCTTTCAAAGAAAAAAAGCAAATCTTAACTGCTTTACAATTAATAACATATTAATATAAAATACTATTTTTCTGCATGCACAGAGTATAAGACAAATGCCTCTAGTATTTTGTAACTTTCAGAGCTAAAGGCAAGAAGGGAACAGAGCTAATTTAGGATTATTGAACAACTTTGATTATAAGCCCAGGCTTGACAGATGACTGAAGAGACTTGAGATTGCCTTTCTGTGAAAAAGGAGTCTTTCCCCAGAATTTAATAAGATACGGTCAGGGACAATACCAATCCCACCTGTGATATTTAATATAGAAGGGCATACTCCTGCCCACTGAAATAAAACGCAAGCTTTGGAAGAGAAAAATAGGCTTGGCTTTCTAAAATTTTAAAAAAGAATTTATAATATCTAATAATCACTAATTTGACCTACAAGACTCACTCATAGTTTGTTACTTGCAATCCTAATATAACCATTGTGAACTTAATCTGTAAATGTAAACTATATTATATACACTTAAAAAGTATATCACGTATAACCTGTAGTAAGACAAACATTATGGTTATAGCCTAAGCACAGCATAATGCACTTACATATAAATGTGTATTTATGTATATAAAAGATGACTTATTTTAGTTCCAAAATACATTCAGTTCCAAATATGCAAAAAAGATATCTTTTGCTTCACCACTGCACTTGTTGATGAAGGAATTGTAGAATCACACAGCACATGACTTTCAAAAACCAAGTTTTGCTGTCTCCCCTGTTGACACAAATACTCCAGGGCAGAAACAAATGTATCTGTTCAACTGGTTTTGGACAGACCTTCCTCAGAAATGATCATCTGATTAATTTTAGAATCAGAAACTGGAAACACACGCTACGTGTTGTCTCATTCAATCTCATATGACAATAGGTTTTTAGTACATGAAAGCACCCACTTACCCTTGCCATTTGTTCTGCCAGTTGTAGTCGTCCATCTAGTTCACGTCTGATCTGGGCTGCTTGCTCGTCTCCGTTATCCAGCTTGGATGGAGAACAAAAATAAAGTTAACTGTGAGAGACACACACTTTATAGTACATAATGTAGTTAAAACCAAAATAGAAATTAATTGCATCCTTTTCGTCTTAAAATCAGTGACACACTAAGCAAATTCATGGCTTTGAGTCTTACCAAGATGAAAGGAATGTAATGGCCACCAGTAACCCGTGGCAGTTAGGGTCTCTGAAGGGTAGCCAGCATTCCCTGCAGTTTTTAATACGCAGGCTAAAGAGAAGCAGCATTATTTTCTTATGAAAATAGCAGCTGAAAATATTTCTCCATGAAGCAGAAATCTGGACTGACAGACTGGCTTAGAAAATGTTTGCAAGGAAATGTGTTCTTTGGTGGCATGAGTTCCTGTAGAGGAATATATAGGTATAAGACTATGCCTTCTAAGTATGGTATTATTTCACTCACATAGCTCTTTTCCCCAAATATTGGCCAACTGCTCACATCAAGGCATATCCCATTCTTGAGTCTCCAGTATTTTCATACCTATGGAATAGTGATGACATCTGACTTTAGTCAGGGAGGTAAAGGGGAAGGACACATCTCTTCACCTCAACAGAACAGCTGGGTCTTAACAGAAAAGAGAATCCTCAACTCATTTTTCTCCTGTTTACTTGTGAAGGGCAGCGTGGGGACGTGTAGGTGAAGTGGGGCTTCACGTCAACGCACAGACCTGCAGGGCTGGTTAAGAGCAAGAAGAGTGATCTGGAAAAGATCGGACCGAGTCCCCGTGGAGGGCATTCTCTGTCCCTGAGGCTAACCACAGGCACAATGCAGCGTGTGCATTTAGAATGTGGCTAAGGCTTAAGGATATCCGTATTGCTCATCACTAAAAAAACCTCAACCTTAAATTGACTAGGGATGTAAACTGGCAAAAATAATTCTCTAATTAAATGAGGTCTTCAGCTAAAGAATGCACATTTAGTTTGGTAAATGATTCATTACATAACACTAATGGTTTTTTTTAAGTAAGACTGCTACTCACTGCATCAGGCCAAATACATAACACCATCTCCTTTGCAGCGTTCCTTGGCTAAATCTATTAGATTTTATTGAACCAAGGCACTCATGAAAATCAAGCAATTTTTTCTTTCAAAATCCAATTTTAAAAACGGAATAATTAGAAATACACTATCCCGTGCTTGCAGGTCAATTACAACATTATGCTTAATGCCAATCTGACCACATTTAGTAACAGGATGAGAAGTTCTCCGCTGCTAGTACGGAAGCGATGACAGAACATGCAATCTGTCACCTGTGCAATCTGGCGTCTCACAAAATCCTTGCAGGAACTCATCCAGACTACCAGAAAGCAAGAGAACAAAACCTGATGGTGTCACCGAAAGAGGCTCGAGTTTAAACTAGAAAGTAGAAGGATTGGAAGGACTGGAAGGATTCTCCCGCTAAGTGTGTCTGTAATTCTGCTCCTAGTTTGACTCTGAACATAAATGGTAAGAGCGTTCTCCATGAAAGCAAGTATTTTAGCTTTGCAGAATACAGTTACAGTATTTCAAATAATATCTATGTTTATATTCTTCCATTTCATAAAAGAGCAAAAGACTTCTTACTGAACTTGTCATGAAGAATATTTCTAACTTCTATTATCCTTTGCATTATAATCACATAACTTTTAAAATTGTTTTTGTTCTAATCCATACAAAAGTCAGTTGTATATGAAAAACAATTTTGTTTTCCTTTTTTGGCTAAGAGGAGGTCAGCATTATTTTAATAATACATCCCATGACAGGCAATTTCTTGAAAAATATTTGAAAAATTATGTATGTAATGAAGTTTTGCAAGTTATGGAAAGAAGCTGAAGAGGTGAAACACCGAAGAATGCTGCTTTACTTACAGAAAAAAAGCCAAGGTGAGAATGAGTGGTAGATCATTCACAGCTGTGCCAGTAAGAAGGTGTTGATATTAGTATTTTTGCAACATGCATAATGAAGCAACAGTGAGAAAAACAGTAACTTTGATACCACGCTCTATGCAAGGTCACTCTACTTTTTATTCTAAATTCAACAACATACATGAAAAACAACTTTGTAAGCAAAGCAGTCAGCGATTATGAATGTGTAATCAATCACTTCATATACCTACTGAATCTCAAGTGAGAACAACACTAAGTAGATTCTAAAAATGCAGGTGGCATTTGGAATTTGTGAGTTGTGCCCACTTTTTTCCATAGGGAAGACACTTGATACAATCATAGAATCACTGGGTTG
>NW_010260968.1:0-204 GCF_000690775.1 Eurypyga helias
AAAGCTAGGGAAGTGGTTAAAATATTATTGAATGAGATTATTCCTTGATTTGGAGTTCCAGCGGATATATCATCAGATAGAGGGACTCACTTCACTGCTGAGATAGTACAACACATTAGTAAGTTTTTAAACATCGAGTGGCAATTGCATACTCCGGCCTCAAGCAAGTGGACAAGTAGAGAAAATGAATCGTGATGAAACAAC
>NW_010260969.1:0-2503 GCF_000690775.1 Eurypyga helias
ACTCCCTCATGAACAAGCTAGCACATGAGTTAACAAAGCAGCTAGCACAAGAGTCAAGGAGAGTGTTAACAAGAAGTGTACAAGAGTGAACGAGAGAGAGGGAGTAAGGGAGAGAATAATGGCTTCTGGACCTCCTCCTCGCCTCTGCCCCGAGCATGACGTACTATGGAATGAAATACTTCCTTGGTCAGTTTGGGTCAGGTGTCTGACCTGTGTGTCCCCTACACTGTCTGTAGTGAGACGGGGAGAGCTGCGAATGAAACTGCAGTATCAGAAGCAGAGAAAGACCTTAAATTCAGCGCAGGCATTCCCCAGTGCCAGCTAAGAACTTACCAGTACTTCTCTCAGCATCCAGGAACACAGCTTCATAGCAGCCACAGTAAAGAGATTTAACTCTTTCTTGACTAAAACGAGCACACAAGCCGACCGGCTTCTTGTTTAGCTTCATTTTCCCCTCTGGGGGTGTTACACTCACCTCACTCTTGACAGGAAGAATTTAGTTGCCTGACTGCTGTGGCTGGAGCCAGTGCCTCTCAGCACCCCAGAGCAAGTGCACGGGAGTTGCTGCTACGCATCATCTCTTCTGGGAATCTGCACTTCATCCCTGAACACATTGAGACCTGTGCTCTTTCATCTGTATTGTTCTCCAGGTTTTATAGAAGAGAATATTCAATCTTCTGTGTACAGATAATGAAAATAGACTTTAGCTGAGTGTTGGTATCAAGTACAAGTCTAAATCTACTGTTTATGTGTCTGAAGCAAAGAGAAGCAGACACCAGGCTGCTAAATATGAATTAAGGTACTGTACTTTTCACTTACTTCAAAAAACCCAAAATTGTGTCAGATGGATAAAATAGGAGATGTTATTTTGAAATCCACAGATAGAAAATGGAAAAATGTAAAGGTAACATTTTTTATACTATACAGTAGATACAATTGATCATGTTGTTTCAAAGTGAAAGCCTTTATGAAAAAACCTAATTAAAGTTAAGAGCCTGGAGAAAAATCACTGCTCACCAAGAAAATATCTGGCAGGCAAACCAGGGGAATTCTAGATGCTCCAGTCCACAGGCCAACTTCATCAGGGGCCCACCTTAAATGGCCCTATGCAAACACATGGAGCATGGGCAATATCAAGGGGAGCTAGAGGCGTGTGCATGAGTGAGTGGCTATGACCTCATTGGCATTATGGAAACATGGTGGGACGGCTCCTACGACTGGAGTGTCAGAATGGAAGGATACAGGCTCTTCAGGAAGGACAGGCAGGGGAGATGTGGAGGGGGAGTTGCTCTCTATGTCAGAGACCAGCTGGAGTGTGTGGAATTCTACCTGGGGATGGATGAGGAGCTGACTGAGGGCTGATGGGTCAGGATTAAAGGGAAGTAAGGGAGAGGGGATAAGGTAGTAGTAGTAGGAGTTTGCTACAAGCCACCTGGCCAGGACAGGCCTTCTAAGATAGAAGCAGCCACACAGTTACAAACCCTGGTCCTCATGGAGGACTTCAATCAGCCCAATATCTGTTGGAGAGACAACACAGCAGGACACAAGAAAGGCAGGAGCTTCCTGGAATAAGCTGATGACAACTTCCTTCTCCAAGTGATAGAGGAGCCGACGAGGAAGGGTGCCATGCTGGACCTTGTTCTCACCAACTTGGAGGAGCTGGTGGGGAATGTGAAGCTCAAGGGCAGCCTTGGCTGGAGCAACCATGAAATGGTGGTGTTTGAGATCCATACTGAGGCCAGGAGGGTGCACATTTGGCTCACTACCCTGGACTTCAGGAGAGCAGACTTTAGCCACTCCAGGGAACTGATTGGGAACATTCCATGGGAAGAAGCCCTGGAGGGAAGAGGGGACCAAGAAAGCTGCCAAGTATTCGAGGACCTTCTCCTACAAGCTCAGGAGCAATGCATCCCAAAGAAGACAAAGTCCGGTAAAATTACCCAGAGGCCTGTGTGGATGAATAAACAGCTCCTGGACAAAGTAAGGCAAAAAAAAAAAAAAGCAGCCTACAGTGGGTGGAAGCAGGGATAGGTAGCATGGAAGTATTACAGGGAAGGTATCTGAGAGGTCAGAGATCATGTTAGGAAAGACAAAGCCCTGACAGAATTGAACGAGGAACATCAAGGCCAACAAGAAGGGCTTCTATAGGTACATAGGGGATAGAAAGGAGGTCAGGAAAAATGTGGGCCTTCTGTGAAAGGAAACAGGAGAGCTGGTTTCCCAGGATATGGAGAAGGCTGAGCTACTCAATGCTTATTTTGCCTTGGTCTTCACTGCCAAGGGCACAAGCCATATCCCTAGAATCATGGAAGACAAGGGCAGAGACTGGGAGCAAGGAACAAAGATCAGGTTCAGGTACACCTGAGGAATGTGAAAGTGCACAAGTCCATGGGACCTGATGGAATACATCCACAGGTCCTGAAAGAACTGGCAGATGGGGTTGTGAAAACTCTATGCGTCATATTTGAAAATTTGTGCCGGTCTGGTGAAGTTCCCGCTGACT
>NW_010260970.1:0-28401 GCF_000690775.1 Eurypyga helias
GAACGCTGAACTCGGTTTCTCCGCCAAGAGGAGGAGGTGCTCATTCAGATCCAGGGAAGGCAGGCATTCATCCCACCAAGGCAGGCAGGTGGAGGGAGCAGCCACATGATACTTAGTTGCTGGCTGGGTCTAAACCAATACACAGGCATGATGTTCTTAAATCTGTGTCTTGGAGGGGGAAAAGAAAAACAAAAACCCTGTTTCTCTCTGGGTTTGTATGTCTTGCTTACTAAAAGTCCTTAAGGAGTGAGTATTCATTTTTTGTGTATGATGTATTTGGGCTTGGAGCAAGTAGAACAACCAGCTTCCTGCTAGCCTCATACTTAAGTCAATACAGCTTCTTACCTAGGAAGGTAGGAGTTTTTCAGTTACTTAGGTATACATGTTCTAAGGAAATCCCCAAAGACACTGACAAGAACAGCAGTTAAATAAAACTTAAATCCTAGAGCAACAGATGACCAAGATCTTAGAGATCTATCTTTCAAACCTATGGCCAGTTTCGTGATAGTTGGTTCTGATTCTGCAGCTACAAACCCTCCCATATTTATTGTGATATAAAAATGTCTTAACTCACTGCATTTTAATTGGAGAGAGATTAATTTTATCTGAATGAGCAGCTGTGGATAATTTTACCGCTCTTAGGACCATCTGGAAAGGATGATTACAGAGAAGGATGTCACAAAGGCTTGATTCAATTCTGCTAGCTCTCACCCTTTAAGATTAACATCCTCACCTAATGTGATAGTACATTTTTGGACAATTCTAGGTTTGCATTTTTTTTGACCCTTCTTTCCTTTCTTCTGCATCTAATATATTCTTTTGTCTGAATAAAGTGGATTATTTTCTATATATATTTTTTTTGTCCTCTTGTCTCTGTACCTCATCTTCCATTCCATGTAACATAGGTATTCTTCTTGACTAATAGCATAAAATAGAACTCCGGAGTGCTTGGCAATTAGATTCTCTTTAAAAGACAAAATACAGTAGAATATTCTGATCAGTTAAAATATAAGAATGAAGATAATTAATTTCCAGAAGTTAGGCTGCTTGACTGAACTGAGAGCATAGAAATAAGCAACCTAGCATCTACCCAAGGAGTTTGTTTAACCACGATGTATCCTAGGGAATTTAGGACAAACGAATCTTAATGGCGAAGGCTGTTGAGTAGGGTTAGTAATTCCATTTAACTGGGATTTTTTAATCTGATTTATTGGTGCTCAGGTCTTTATCGCTCTCATTACTTACTCCTTGCCCTGCTAAAGCAGTGTTCACTTTCATGCTGCTGTAGCTCATAAATGCAGGTCTGTGTATCTCTATAGTTGATAGCTGACTCATTCTCCACCATTATGAGTTAATCTATGTATAAAATACAGATTAATCAAGACTTTGTATGGTCTTCTGTAACTTGTTTCCTTTCTGTAACTGCTTTATTAGGTTGCTTTATTCCCCCTACTGTATTTTGAGGGGAAGGGCAGTGTGGTAACTTCTGAACCATGTATGGTGATTTTAACAGCCCTGTGTATGGTAATCTTAAGGATATGGTACATCTCCGTGCTGCTGGTTTAGGTGATTAAAAAAGAATAACAATATAGAGGAGATTTCCTTGGTGCTTTGTCTAAGCTCTGAAGCAGAAGCAAAAACTATTGTGGTCTCTTTAAAACATTAAGTAAAGATATCAACTTCAGTCAATTTGGGACTTCCTCGAAGGTTTTTCAAAAGAAGCACAAATCACTCTAATGATTGTATCATGAATATGAATTCTTTAAATTTATCAGATGTAATACTATGTTATAGTTACTCCCTTAAATCAGCATGACAATACTAAATACCTCAGGGTTATTTTCCCTAAGCTCCTTTGCCTAGTACTTGAAAACCAGTTGTATAATATGTCAGCAAACTATTTGGGAATAAGTGACCTAGTCTAAATCTTCATACATTAGATAAGACAACTGACTACACTAAGTTTTCCAGTTGTTTTGCACTACTGTAGTATACAATTGTGAGTATATGTACCCTTCTCATGCTGTAAAGATGATTCCCTGTAATGACATCACTGAGGTGAAACACATCTCCAGTTTCTGAGCCTTGCCCTTATTGTACCAAGGTCTACTCATATAATTTAGCTTGTAAGGAGCTTTTTTTTTTTTTTTGGATAATACCTGTCATTGAAAGTTTATGCTAAAATCCTTCATTGATTTATTGGAACAAACCAGGAAGAACGGACTTAAAATTTAATGTGTTTTTCATCCAGGGACATACTGAGTTGTCAGAGTCAATCTGTTCTGCAGGTGAGATTTCGGTAAAGCTGTGGTGGAATGCAGACAGTGTTTTCTAGACATCTGCATGTCTAAGAAAGTTCCTGGCTTAGCTGAGGCTCCCACAATGGGTACTGGCAAGTGCTGGCTCTCTGAGGCTCATGGTAGCTCCTTGGTTTTTCAGGCCTCTGGCTGTCAAACTGGCTTGTCTCAAAGCACTTACAAAGGAGCTTTTGAGGTGCCTGTTTTGATTCTAATCTGAGAAAAAATCGGATGTTGGTGTATGGAAGTCTTATGGGTTGCCTCCTCCCAGTTCTGCTCAAAAGGGAGATGGCAATTTAATAGATGCAAGTGAACATGGTGGTTGCAGAGATATAGGCAGAGGAGGGAAGTTTATACTTGTTGTTGAACTTATATGGAAGAGCAATTTCGTGAAGGAATACTCAAAAGCTGTTTCAGACAGCAGCAGTTATGGAGGAACACACCCTGGACCTGTTAGTTGGAGGTAAGGTGTTCAGGATGGAAGTGATAGAAAAGAAGGTGGAAGGATGGCTTGAAACCTTTTAAAAAGTAAACAAACAAAAACTTCACAAGCACTGACTTACATTATCAGTAAATAGCCTGCAAAACTCAGTTTAAAGAAATTAAGCTGTTTCTGAGTTTCAAAAAAAAAAAACCAAAAACAAACTGTCAAAACTTGTGTCTGATTCTATGCCTTTAAAACACTGAGTTTTTTTCTAGCTCAATTAAATGTTAAGAAAGGAAAGAACCCTTCTGGCTGTGGCCATGTATGCCAACCATCAGCCAGAAGTAAAGTTTTACAGCTGACTTAAAAACCCCTGAGATGGGTTTTCTAATGGAAATACTGACAGCCCCTTAACTTGAGCAACACTAGCAGGCGCCGTTATAATAAATGAGACTGAGAGAGACATGATACAGGCCCACAAGGTAATTAATGGCCAGAGTAAAATAAAATATAGACGCAACATCCCACAGAGAGCATGACTTAATGGAGCAAACTTGTAATAAAGCACAAAGAAAGTCTGTTTAGTAAAGAGCTGTGTGAAACTGCTTGTAAAATAAATCATGAGCTAGTGCTAGAGCTAGCTGAGCTCTCTGTATGTTTCTTTTAAATTAGAGGATTAAAAAACTCCTCTCAACTATAAAAAGCCGTTTTTAGCAATGCAGAATCGCAGTGTATAATGAAATGAGAATGAAATGCAAAGTGCACCTATGCAAACAAGCTCTTAAATACACTTAATACAAATATAGCAGAGAAATTAAGACTGTACCTACTACCTAATCTTACTTTTTAAGCAAGTGACTTTTTGACTACCTGTTGTTCTGATTTTAACCCACTTGTCTTATTTGGAATGCTTGATTGAAGCATTGTGACATGTCACCTGTCAAAGAAGGCATCAGAATAGTTCTTATTACTGAATTTCCTTACTCGTTTAAGATGCTAAGCTTTCTTTAGAAAAAACAAAACCTTTCTTGTCTTGTTTCTTGTAGTGCTTCCACTGATTTAGAAGGCTGTAGCTACAATACTTGTGGATAAGCTGGTTTTTGGTTTATGCACAGCTATTCCTGCTCATAGGTTATTATTGTTAATTTTTCTTATGTTCCTGTTGCTAAGGCAGAGAAAGTGCTTCAGATTCATAAGCCAAATGCGTTAGATATTGCCATGAACGTATTCCTAACACCTCCTGATCTCTTCTACTCTGCAGATCTTGGAAAGGAACAGATTTATGGCTGATGTTAAACTGAGGTGCAAGCATATGCCATGCCACTGCCACTTTAATCTTTACCAGTTAGTGTTGGCAAGCCTCAATCCCACATTCCTTGAGTTACCACTAAAATACTTGACATGATAAGGTTCTGCAACTTCGATGCCTTGCTAATTAGAACGTAAGAATGTCAAAACCCATTATTTAAAACTGACAGCTTTCAAGGTGAAATTTGGCAGCACTACAACATCAAAGCTGACTTTTTTTTGGATGCAAATGGTGTGAAGTGCACAAGTAGAAATGTATCACCAAAATACATATTTGTATTTTCTGCTTTGTTTTCTTTTCCACATCCTAAGGGAGGAAAAATTGGAAATGGCTTTCTAGGTTCTCATACTCCAAATCTTCTGGACTGGTGCTTTTCAATGTTTTTATTTGTCTCTCTTGTGGAGCAGTGATCCATTTAGTTTCCAGCTCTGTATTATAGGGAAATACTACACACATCAACTTCATGACATACTGTTGGAGGTTAGATACTTCCCTTGCATCATCTACACTTTAAAAATCACTGAAGAGGGTTATTTTCTAACTTTAGGCTGTCTACTAGTTAATTTTGCTGTAGCTTCAATTCCTTGTAATTCTTGGGAGACAAGGTGCCTTGGACTCAGAACTGTCCATGCTACAGTAGTGATATCTGTATTATTATTCTGCATGTGAACTGTAGCAAATCACACTAAGTAGCTTTATACATGTGGAGCCGGCTTTAAAAAACAAACAAAAAACCCCAAACCCCACCCAAAACCAAACCCCACCCAAAACCAAACAAACATCCCTGAAAAACCCAGACAAACCAAACCCAACCCCTACAATGCTCCTATGCTATTTGAAGCCTAAACTGCAAGAATTAATCCAGGAAGACCCCCACCTACCCTTGTCAGAAAACTGGGAGTTCCAATAAAGGAACTCACAAATTGCACTGGGTGATTTTTGAAGATATTCTTGCTTCCTGCCACTTTGCTTTGAGTGAGATGTGGGTGGTCGGTATATATGTTTTTTCAGCTGCTACGGTCACATGAAGTTTATGCTGGAGGTATATTAAGCATGTAAATCTCAGCTTAAGTGCAGTATGGTCCCTGATTCTCCCTTATTCTGTGTATAGGTTTCTGGACATCAGCTCCATTTCAGAGTTAGATTATGGACTATGCAGGATTTTGCAGTGCTGTGTAGGACATACTGATGTCCTCTTAAATGTGGGCTATCCTCCTTCCAAAACCCCAATTTCTCTTGTCTTGAGCAAAAATAATTCACAAATAATTATTTTTAATTAAAAGAAAACCCTCTATTTTCATAGACAGAAATCTTTCATCACTCCCACTTGTACTGTGTAAGAATTAATTTCATATCTGCTATTTGGAGTTTCTGTCTTAGATTTATAACACTAACTGGCTGAATCTCATTGCTTGATTTATAGAGAGGCTGCAGGTGAGTACCCGTATACTGCTGATCTAAACCTGATCTATTATCTAAATCTTTACTGTGCATACAAAACCAGGATTTAGATTTGGTACACTTCACACTTTTATGAATATCAGTATGAGAACTGACATGTACAGGAACAGTGGCTTTTTATCATTACCTATGGATTTTTACATCCAATGCCATTTGTATCTTGTATCTATGTAGCAATTGAGAAACTTTAATAGAAGATCAGGTTCCACAGTCCTTACTTTGGAAATTGTAAGGATTTTGTAGTGTCTGTATTTGATAATGACACGGTAGAATCAGAAGCTTAATTACTCATGCTGGATTATTTTTAATATTGCAAAAACTGTGCTTTAATCATAGCATTTGAACTTTGCATGTTTTCTTCAGCCCTATGAAAACTGGAACCTGATTTCTGATAAATATTCCTCACAGGAAATACTTAGAAATAAAGCATCTATAAATAAGAAAGGCTAATAGCCATGTCTAGTGATTGAAAAATCAGACAATAGCACCATGGAAAAAATATTCCTACCCATTTTTGTCAACCCCATTGCAGTATCTGCATCCTTCAGTGAATTCTTCTGAAGGTTATCATGGTTTGACTGCAGAGTCTGAAGTGTGAGAAGTCTACTAAAATCACTTTTGTTTCCTCAAAAAGCATTTAAATTCAGGTTCAAAAAGGCCTACTGGTCAAAAAGGCCTTTTGAAGCCCTGAGTCAAAGAATCACCTATTCCACCCCAGTGGGAGGAAAAAAAGCAGCTTTATCCTTTATTTTTAAAGGACAGTCCAATTCTCTTATAGCTGCCTTGCATAAGAGAGCCAATGCCTGTCTTCCTTTGCTAGGATAAAGCCAGAATTGAGAGAATTGCATAGGTCGTGTCCATCATCTACATGTATTTGTGCTCAGAGTCAATGCCTGTGGAAAAGGGGCAATTCTGTGATGTTGGTGAGAAAATTTAGTGTGTGGTGTCTCTCATGTTTTCCCATACTGTGAGAAGATTTTTTTTTTTTTAACCTTGTGCTGACCATTGATTAAAAATCGCTGTGGTGAGGCAGGTCTGTAGCCAGTCAGCTAGCTGTAGTTCTGCTCATATGTGCTCTCTTTCAAAGCCTGCTCCCATCACTTGTGTATGTACTCCACTCAGATTTGAACTTGGCTATTTAAAAAATGTCCTGAAGAATGAATATCACAGCTTGAAAGTGCAAATTTGATTTGCAACTATATGGGAGATCTTGAAGATACTGTATGCATGCACAGCATTAATTCAGCCATGTTTTTGTTGATAAGTGTTCTACTGGAGTAGCTTTATTTCTTAATTGTTTTCCTAATTACCTATTTCTTAATCTTCTTTCCTGTGTCTAGTCAGGAAACACTTTCATAGATAGGAAACATTTGGGGTAGAGGGCTTTGTGTGAAGGTGGAGTACAGACCTAACTGTACTGCCAGGTAGAGTTGGAAGTGTCTACTTCAACGCATGGTTGAAACTTTGCTTTACTGAAATGGCATGCAGAGTATTTATCTGGGTCTGAGTTTGGCCTGTGCACTATGTTTTATCTGGCAGCAGGTCCTGAGCTTGAGCTACGGCTCCTGAGCCAAAATTTTCAAAACCTTTTATAGCTTTTGGGTCAAGGGACAGGGAGCATACTAGAGTGAGTTAGACTTAGGTCTTAGCGGTGTATACAATAGCCAATACACAGGTATAGTCCCCTGCATCACAGAGGCTAGGAGATAACAAATAGGAAAGCTGTTGCCTAAGCCAGAAGCAGCTGATGGCCAGGCCAGGATCCCAGGTGCTTCTCGCATCATGTGTGCAGTCATGGCCCAATTGCCCCAAATACAGTGGTTAGGCATGCAAATGTTTTAGTCGTTACACCTGGAAATCATTAGCCAGGAGTTAATTTAATTCAATTACTGCATAAGTGTAACCCTTCTTAAAATATATTTTGATGCACAGAACGTGCCATAAGGGGTTGACAGTTGTAATGAAATTGTTGGCAGTTAAAGTATATCATTACTGAAGTTTGAAGTGGCAATACTAAGCAAGCTCACATTTCACGTGTCACCTGAGTGTTAGGCTTTACAATAATTTTTAGTGCCTGTAGGGTCCAGGAATGTTGGGAGCCAAACATGCTTCCTTATTGAAATGTATATTGAAACTGCTGAAACCCTTGTGGCTACTACACTAACAGCCAAACTTCTGAGACACACAACTTAAAGAGTGGCCACTCTGAAATTAAAAGCAGAGCCCCAGTCTAGTTAAAAGGGTGTCTGAAGTTCATGATCTAATTCTCAGAGTCTCTCTGTGGTTGTGTGGTAAGAGAGGAAAGTATCCCTGAAACTGGATCCTCACTGACCTTGCTGCTGGTTGTGTGCATTAAGAGAGGTTGTCTTTGCGTCCTTGCTGGAGCTCTGGGTGCTTCTTTGTGTGTAAACCTTTGGGACAGAAATTACAGATCAAATATTTGACTCTTTTATCAACCAGAATGTAACTATGTCAAGTGGGTAGGCTGATGTGTGACCTGAAGTTAGGTAAGTGCCTTTCTTCTTTCTTTATAGTGTTACTTAAAAATCACCAATATTCACTTAAGACTTTTTTTCATGATGTTTATCTCTAGATTTGCAATAAATTTATGATATATGTTTCATAGTGATGAATACAAGTAATGAACTGAGGGGAGGAAATAACAGGCTTCTAATCCTGGTTACCAACATGTTAAAAGGAAAACAAATTTACTCTGGAGAATACCTAATCCATTTTACCAGTAAATATAGTCCGATTTGTAGTAAATATCGTGATGGACTAGATCAGCTTTAATAAACAATTTCAACGTTGATTTTAAAAAATAAACTAAAAACAAACCTGGGGCATTCTTGGCCTGTGATAAGGATATTAAATATCATGTGAAATAAATTGTGAAAGCTGCCTTTCCATTTTGCTATTCAGGCAAAGTTCACTATTGAATACTTCAATACAAAATACAAAACATTGTTGATCTATCGATACACAAAACAAAACATTTCTGTTCATATGTGGCTTTCACAGAAAAAAATTTTACTAGCACAAAAATGAGAGAGTAATTCCTGAGGAACCATTTCTTTTACAGTTCTTCAATGAATGGAAAAATCTTCAAAGAACAATAAGTATCCAAAACACAGAGGTAAAATATGAACTCCAATACAACTGTTGTGATCCACAGATGCATTGTGAATATTACCTAGAGTGGGTTATATAATATTGATGATAATGCTAATAATGAGAAATACTGACATATTAAAATAATGGGAAATATTTCCATTTTTTCCTTACAACAGGTTATTCTTTATGAAATGGTCTAGCTGCAGACCCTCTGTCCACAGGAATGCTTTAGAACTATTTTTGAAGACAATTTCCATTTCCTTTGAGTATTTTCTGCCCTCTCATATATGATGCCTTTTATTTTTCTCCTTGGAGAATCTCCTGAGATTTTAAGTGTTGTGCTGTCCCGTGTAGGCATTCCTCTCTTCAATGATCTCCCTTTGTGCATGTGATAAGCATGTGATTTTTTTGTGGTTAACGCTGCCCTGCTTTCACTGTAGAGTTGCTGCACTGATTCCACTGCATCAAATATTTGATGTAGTAAGTTATGCCATTCTTGTGCACTCTAGATATTTTCCTTTTATAAAAGTGGTCATTTTACTCCTGCTGTTATTTCAGTTCATGACTGCTTCTTATGCTTGTTTCGGTGCCTGCTCATTTTCATGTTTAATTATCAAGAGCAGAGTGGTTATCTATACTGCTTAAATTCATTGTTGTTACTATTGTCATTGAAGAGGAATCATCCTTAGAGTTGTTGAATACTGCATATAGTTTTAGAATTGTGTTTGTCTTCAGAAGCAGACTGATTACAGAAAAGGAATTTATTGTTCAAAATCTTAATGGGAATAGGACTTTCAGGTCTGTAGCTATTGATAGGTAGTACCATACTGGACAATTATTTTGTACTTAGGTGAAATAGTGTAGAATGGAGACTGAGAGCTGATAGTCCTCTAATTGTTCAGAATTTCCTTGACATTTCTGTTTAAATAAAACTATCAACAAGCCTGCATACAAATAAGAGCCAGTACAGACTTTCCTCCTGAGTCTATGTTGTTAGGAGGTTGGCTTTAAAGCAGTTTGTATGTAAGAAATTTTTTTTTTTTCATTCAGTTTCAGTACAGCTTTAACTTCTGTTTCACTTGCTGGCTTTGTTCACTTAAATGCATACAGTCTCTAATCACGTTTTTTCATGTTTTTTTTTCTCATGGAATCTTTTTTCTGCTAGAGGTAGTCAGATTTGTAGCCCATGACTGTATCCGTTTAAAGCTAATGGCTAGATCAGAGTGCTTGTATCAGCCTGGCCAAATTTGATCCATGAGGTAAATCAGCCTGTACCACTCTTTTCTTATGGTCTAATTCTGTCACCAAGGATAATGAGAAAGTAGCAGCTACCTATGTGAGATGATAAGTTATGTGTTTCTGAGTCTGTAAAGTGGCTTGCAAAGGGTTTTTTTGAAAAGTAGTATGGATTTTGGTGTTATGAAGTGTACAGTTCCCTGGCAGAAAAGATGGCTTTAATTTTACCATCTTCTCAAATAGAACAGGCCAATCTCTCACTCCTTAATCTTGATATCTTTTGCTCCTTTCTCTTACCTCTTTCAATTTCTGTGCTTCTGTTACTACTATCTCCACTTCACTTCTTTAGTCACCCCCAATTTATTCTAATAAAAATTTTCTTCAGCTAATTCACTACTTTTAGCCTTGGTGGTGGACACAGTCTATTGCAAGAACAGGTTCTTCTTGAACGGACAGCACCCAGCAGATGACTGGACAAATGAGAGTTTGATGTTCCCATTGCTGTCATGTCTGTGCTGAGAGCTGTGGAGAATGTTAGTGTTGATGATGGGGCCTTATGGTGTTGCTGACACTATCAGTCATGTTAAAACATCTACTACATTAGATTAAAATAAAAGAAATCCTGGGGCACTGGATTGCCCCAGCTGGGGCACTGGGGTGGTTTTTTAAATGTGTGTTTTGTGGTTGTTGCTCAGAGATATGAGGCATTGTTTAAGTACACCCTAATACTGGACTTCTTTTGAGAGCAAAAAGGCTGAGAGGAGGAAACTATTTACACAGGGAATCGGTGCAGCATTTCTGAGCTCTTGTCTGTGATCCATTCTGCAAGTTAACACTGGCACTGGGATGTTTTAATAATAGCTTCCATAGCATTGTGACCCTCTGTTTGAACAGGTTGACCTGCCAAGTGACCTAGATCTTCAACTTCTGCACTCATATGACCCAAAGTCCCAGATACATTTCCTATTGGATAATGTCTGCCAGGAGATCTTGTATTATTTGTAGCAAGGTCAAGCAGAAACACGTTCTACACCAATTCAGGTATTTTTAAGTGTGTTTTGTTAAGCCTTTCAGTGTAGAAATACATGAGGGTGATAAGCCAGCAGGGACAAGAACTTCTAGATGATTTTTCAGTATAAGAAAGTAGATGAACACAGCATGCTGTCATAAATAGGCAGTGCAGTGAGCTTTTTCATTCCTTTTCAAGCCTTCATATTTCTTTCATTATGGTATGTATGGCATGATATGAAAATGAGAGCCCTTCTACACGCAACAGTTGTGTTGGACTCAACAAAGAGAAGCTATTCTGATAGGTGAGTGATAAAGTGTTCTAGAAGTTCTCCTGGAGTATGAGTGCATGGGGGTGGAGGGGTGGATGTGAGGGGTATCTGTGTGTGCAAGGCCTGGAAGTCTCTTGGCCTTGAGTTTAAGTGAGAATTGTAGCTTCCCCACACAACCACCTCTTTTGGGGAACTTGCTGTCCAGGGTCTTACAATATCCTAGGGACAACAGATCCAGAAGGAAAGCTGGGAGACAACAACAACGAAATCTGAGATAAGATTAGTATTCAGGAGGTGGGTTTTTTTCCACATAAAACTTCTCTGCTTTGACTACCAAAACAAATGCATTTAGCAAGCTGTGTTTCCTGATTTACTGTCACTTTGGAAACTGAATTCCCTGAGGAAGTAAATGTTGGTTAGGCAGACATTGGTCCATGGTTTGGATACTGGTTTGCTGTATGTCCAGTTTCAAGATAGGTCTGAAGTTTGGAAGTAACCAGACCCAGACTACAAAAATGATGGGATGCTGTGGTTAATATAAACTAAAAGGGAACACTGATCTTTAAGAGACCTAGGCAGGAACCCGTTAACTTGTCCTGTGAAAACAGCACTGACACTCTTAGAGTTCATTCAGACTTTCCAAGTGTAACATTTGGATGCTGATGTAAAATAATTCAGAAAAAATGTCCATTGCCCTCTCTACCTCGTTTCTTTTTCAACTGACATTACCAGAGAATGAACTGTCATGCATTATGCAGCACAACTATTCTATGGGAAATGCTCACAGACATCTGAAATAATGGAATAAGTATGTCAGCTTCCAACAGCTAAACTCAGAGGATTTTGAAGCAGAGATACAGTAGCAACAGCTGGTTTCTTTAATTTTTTAAAATTAATTTTTTTAGAATTCTTAAAGATGCCTGCATGCAGCACATTTTGACTGAATTGCAAAGAATCCCTTTTGCTTATACTCTTAGCCTAACATACTGCTTTTCGTGGTTTTCCCAGAGTATTAAAAAAACGCTGCAGATGTTCTCTTTTAAGTGTTCTGTGTCCTGTCAGCTAGATGAGAAAAACCTTGCTGTGGAAAGTGGTAACCAATTTGCAGACTGAAAGCTATTAAATATTTTCCTTTTCAATCATGGCAAGGTGTTCTTCATCTGAATGTTTATCTTCTATAAATAATATGATTTTTTTTACTTTCTGGAGAGTTTGAAGAAGAAATGTGTGCAGCCAGATTTATCAAATTTAGATTAAATTCAAAATTTTAATTGAATTCAGATATTCGTCCCTTGATCTTGTAAGCAGTGCTCATGAGTTAGTACTGTAAAATGGAAAACTGATACCTAAGGATTTATTTACAGCAATGAAGGACTGAAGGTAATACTGATCAATGTTTGAAAACTAGGCATATCCAACTGATTTCAACCTGAACAGAACTGTAGAGGCAGTTTCAGGTTTGATATAGGTCAAATCAATATCTGAAATTTAATAGTAATAGATTTTCTGGTTCTATCTTTCATGTTTGTAATCTAAATTTATTAGTTGTTTACTTCATTCTTGTTTTAATTTTAAAGGTTATGTTCCATTTCACTGTTTTTAAAAGATGATGTCTAGCAAATGGCATCATTATCATTAGAGTTCTAACTGCTTGTCCACACCAGTGAAAGGTATATCTAAGTGAAATTGATTATCTTCTCAAAATAAATAATCGTGTTAAAGCATACAATCAGATAGCTTTGGGAGGTAAATGGAACAAAAGTGTTTAGTAAATAGCAGAAGATAATAATATACTAATATAGAAACATGCTTCTGAGCTCCTTAGTATTTTATCAGGAATCATAAGTGCAAGTGATCACCAGCTTGGAAAACCAGGCATAGTGAAAGATGTGACTTGAACCAGATGATCACCTGAGGAACTTTTTTGATGTCAGCTGGAGAAAAGTACCCTTTACTATGTACAAAATTTCAGATTTGTACTGTAAAATCATACTAACAGGGAAACAGCCCAGTTAATGGTCCTCACTTGAATGGAGGGAAGATCTTTCATTTGTTCTAGAGGGAATGAGAATTTTCAGAAATGTTTCTGGCATCTGGCTGGTAGCTACTGTTTACAAAGCAGATAACTCTTCTGAGATGGGGTGAAGAAAGAAATATTTATTTTTTTGTAAATACATACATTTATATATTTGGATACGAATAGAAAGTTGAGGTCTACACTTGTATACTGATTACATTGGTTCTGTGTGATTGACAGGGACCTTAAGTTTCATTGCATGGATCTTAGTCATTAGATGGGATTTAAATGTAGTAACTTCTAGACACATATGTGTAGCTAATTGTACAACTCATTAAGGTAGTTTTAACTTATAAAGTGTCTTGTTTGCAGTTAATATCAACTTTTTTAGTCATTACCTATTTGACCCCAACTTGGGCTTCACTTTTAAGATCTACATAATCAAAATTTTTTGGCCATAGCAAGCTCTAGTTAAATAGGCTGGGAAAACTAGCTTGTGTTCTTACAGAATGAAGAAGCAAGTTTTCATATTCAGAGAAAATCACAATAGCTAAGAATAACGGAAACTTCTTATGTAGTGTCCACTTCCATGCCCTAGAACTCAAAAGAATCCAAATATCCTTTTTTCCTGCTCCCCAATTTTCAGACCAATGTCACAGGTTTTGGAATATGACCCATGACTTTTATAGTATGTAGGAGCAACAGTGATATGAGATTCATGTTTCTTTTCCTTAGAAGGCAAAATTGTCAAGTAACTTTCATGTCTGCATTCCCCAGAGTGTGAGGAGTCATTTGTGCCTCATGAGTATGGTTTTCTTTAAGCCACCTCAGGGCAATACATTAAGTAGCTCTCCAGTAGAGAGTGGTGGCTCAATACCAAAATTTAGCTTAAAGAATATGGGAAGGGGGTCTTAGGCGTTACACCTTGCAAGATATTATGGGCAATCAGTCTTTCAGCTGGGTGGAAAAGAAAATGATTCCACAGGGTGGACCAGAGGCAGGATATGATCCCTCCCATGTGGTTGATCAGTCTGTCACCTCATTGCTTACTCATAAATTCAGTCATTCAATGCTAAACAATGGCAATCATAATAAAACACCATTACTGATACAGCTACATTGGAGCCTGACTGAATTCACTACTGCAGATAAAAATCCATGGTAAGGGCAAGAATTAGTTTATTTGGAACTAGTGTAAGGGTTTCAGTTGTGCTGTTTTCAAATTCTCTTTAAACATTGAAAGTGATTACTGTATACTAGCTTCAAACCAGCAACCTTTTACAAGTGACTTAAAAATGTGTACTGATAATGTTGCTGTGCTGCTGGTGAGAGCTTGAAACTTTCAGAAGAATAATAAAAGTATCTCATAAATAACTTTATGACACTTCAACATAGAGCAGAAAACCATATAAATAAATAAAATGGATCAAGTGTGTGCTGCATTGAGTTACTTAATGTTTATTGTAGTCTTTTCTGTTCTTTTTACCTAGTATGTGGACCGATGGTATAAAACAGTATAAAATTTAGAATGTGGTCTTGACCTCTGCTCCAAAGCTTTCTCTACTCAACATAGATTTTAAAATGACCTAAAACTCTGGAGGCCTTTGTACAGATGACCTCCAGGGTGAGTACACAAGTCTCAAACAATAATGAGCTCTCTACCAGGTTGGCTGCAGGAACTTATCTGTCATTCTGACATGCTAGAAGAAATCTACTGGAAATCTTGGTAGCAAGAACATGAAATGGACTTGTTGAGATTTAAGATATCTAAAAGCAGATAAACATGAAGACATTCTATTAATCAACCTGACAATAGGAAAATCCAGACAGAGGGAAAATATACAGCTGTCTAACTAAAGCATGGCTCATTACTCCTTTTTCCATATGCGTTCAAGTGCTGGAATGTTTCTTGAGCTAGTCTCACAAACTAATTTATAAGATTGGCTGTTACATTACATAGCTTATTTTTATAATTTGATTTTATTCTTTTAGTGTACCTGTCCATCTGAGCCATGCTTTTTTTTTTTCTTTCATGCAGCACTAGAATCAACAGGACGTGGTACCTAAGGAACATGAGAAAGCATGTGCATGCGGCAAGTGGTTCCTTACTACATAACCATGTTGCCAACAGATTTTTATTCTTGTCACTGTACTCAGTAAACTTGTTCTCTGCATTATCATTACACTGAGGTCCTGGGCTTAGCTGGAGGCCACACAACCATTTGTTAGTATAAACATAATATATTTGGACAAGTAGGTGAAATACCATAAAACAAATAACTTGCATTAATATATGTTGTATGAAATCTACATCTAGTAGTTTCTTTCTGACTGTTTAAAACTGAATCTTACGTTTCAACAATGTTTATTATAATTAATATTCCTCATGTAGGAGGATAGCAACAGCCTTTATACCATTGGCATTTTTCTCAAATCTAATTCCTGTACTAGTAATTTGCTAGATGCTGTTAGAACTGCCTCTCTGTTCATAAGGACTTGATTGTGTGCAGGAATTGAAGGTATTCGTGTCAGCTGGTATGATGCTTCTGTCTGTTCCTCTGAAGTGTGAATTAGTGTGATAGATACTAACGAAAGATTACTAATGTGCTATAGCAGCTAATAGAGAAATGCTGTCTCACCTTCACGCCATCTGGAAGCCATAATCTTTGGGAGTGATATTACCAACATCAATTTGTGCATCTGTGCTTTCATGGTATATAACAATTCTTGTAGGAAAGTGGTAAATAACCACATTTTACTACCACAGCCTATGTCTGGAATAACATCCAGGAACAGTTCAAAACAGCCAGCAGCATGAAATGCAGTGGCTTAATGAAAGGAGTCCAGTGAACATGTGTTACTGTTGTCTTTTTGTGTCTTTTGGGAGTCTCTCTTTAAGCTTCTATCAATGTTTTGTGAACTTGGGTTAAAAAAGGTCTTTCTGATGTATATTAGGATAATGCACAAGATGAAGGAAACAATTGCAGAACAATTGTTCTGGATAGTCTCCATTTTGATTATGAAATACCATTTGAACCATTGTGGCATTTTATTAGTCTTCCTTTCTGAATTCAGGAGCAAAGTCAGCATCTGAGCCCTAGAAAATGTCAGGTGCATCAAAAGACTGCAGTGCACTGCTTCATTCTTCCTCTGGTCCATGCCCATGGGCCTGAAGAAGTCTGCTTGTGCTTGCTGGGACCTCCAGCAGAAAAACTGCAGGTGAACTGGGAGGCCATAAGCTTGATCTTTCAACTTCTAAACTTTGGTGCATGTCTCTACTTAGTGCCTCTGTTTCTGAGTAGCTGCAGAAACTAAGGCTAGGAAAGTAGAAAGGCCCTAAAAGGGCAGAGTATGCAGTTCATAAATCATAACTGGGCATGTTTTAATAGCCCTAAAATCACTTAAGTTGAAAAGTAAACTGCTGGGTTCTTTCCTCATAAAAAGGTCTTAAATTAGCTGTAAGGATAAAAATGGTTTCTATCAAGTAACTATAAAAAGGAAGGGGTTATATGTCACTCCCTCGTCTGTCCATCTGCGCACCTCTCAGCACGTCCCATCTTCCCCTTACCACCAAGGGTCCAAAGTTCAACATTTATTCCTACCACAGACAGTCTGTTCTGGTGTCATGTTTTCATGGTGATAGGGATCCAAATCCCTAAGTTAAATTTCTTGGTTTCACAATGAGTTCTCTGGCACAATGTGCTTTCTTCTACTATTGGCATGAAATGCCACAGTCAGATAAGGAAAAAGGGGTAAAGTCAAGGAGGCAAGAAAAATGTCTAGAGAACAAGAATTTAGGCAGCAAGCAGATACACAACTGAAAATGAGCTAAGTAGTTGGCAGTATTTTTTTTATAGCAAAATAAAGAAGAGTTATGTTTCAAAAATATTGATATTTTGAAAAATGGAATGAAAAGCTGCCCCCTCCCCTTAATGTCTTCTAAAATCCTACATTGAAAAAGTCTCCTGTTCCCCAAGGGTCAAAATGGCATGGATTTTTAAACGCTCATTTCATTCCATGGGCCGGTTAGCCTGGAAGAAGCAATGTAATCTTCCTGCACAGGAGATGAGTAGCTGGGGAAAATGTATTAGTGAGGTGATAACTCTTACAATACAGAGCAGTGCTCCTGGGAGGCTCTGCAGATGAGGACCTGCATGTGTCCTCATAATCCAAACTGCTCTTTTCTATTGGAAGCAGGGTATAACATCTGTGAGAACTGCTGTGGTTTGGAGTTTTTCACAGTTAATCCAGAGCATCTCAGCCAAAAATTTGTGACCATGTGTATAAAACAATTTAGGACGCTGTGTACTAAACAGTGTGGTACAAACTCATTGCCTGTGCTAATACACTAGCTTCTCTTTTGGAGAGTAAATTGTATTTTAAAGACTAGTTGAAATTTTTTAAAGAATCTACAAAAATGTAGCATAAAACCTGTCCTATGTGTCAACAGAAAAAAGTCTGTGCAGAAAGTCTTTGAGATTCAAACAGAATATCTGATATTCGATATCTGAATTTCCTATGTACACCTAAAGAGAGATATTTTGGTTTTCTCAGTACTGTACTTACTGGCAATTCTAATGTGATACTTCAGACCTGGGAAGGTGACATTTGTTCCTCCAGATGCTTTGATTTTTAAGAATGACAAGAATAATTCTCAAGAAAAGCAACCTGAGTCCTCTAAAATATTTGATTAAGTATTACTGTAATGAGTTTTTTTCATAATAATTCACTATTTTGACATAAATGGCTGCAGTTCATGTAGTGTGAAATATGCTCATCAGCCGTTATAAGTAAAATACGCTGTTATTATGAATAAGTGCAGTTTGTTTTCAAAGTCCTTCAAAATTCAATGCTGTGTTGTGACTTTTTAAAATTTTCTATCCCAATACTTAGCAAGAAAAAGCACTTTGCCATTTCTCTTTGCCTCTATTTTGTATCTTGCTTTTTACCCTGAAGTCACTGGGACTATTCTTACTGCCCAAATAGCAAATTTTCCATTTTTTTTTTGCCATCATTCCTTCTACCTTTATGTGAACTAATATGTGAACTTATAGTTGTGAGCTGGCTTCCATTACACAATTCACTTCAAACAAAGGTTTTTAAGCTATGAGAAAAGCATGTAATGGTAACTTAATCATATATTACATACTGATATTTTAGTAATAAAGGAATTTCACAGATGGTGTTTATTAATCTCCATTTCTGGTTAAACAATGCAAACTTGGATTAGCAATGGAAAGTTTGGTACTCGATATTTTGCACCTCATAGAAATGGGCTTTTAGGAGAATATTGTGTATTTAATGATTTTATAGCTAGAAATCTGGGGAAGGAATATGAACTAAGAGCCAAGTGATTTCTTGAGGAAATGGTTATACAGCAAGAACAAACAAAAGAACACCCTTATTTATGAATTCTGGGTTCATCTTTTTTATATAAATTGTGGAGTACTTAACAAATATTATCTACTACAAAACCACTTGATAATCAGTAGAGATTTGTCAGAGTCATCTTTCCATTCAAATACCAGTGCACATGCTTGCCAGGTCATGAGCTTTATTTCAGCGTGCAGTCATTTTTTGATTTTCAGAATACCAAAAAAGCCAATCTAAGCCTCACAAAGAATATACTACGTAGTCTTTTCTTTGATTCCTTTGGACAAGGGAAGACTAAGAGAAATACTTGGTGTGAATGACTGCAGGAAAGCAACGAATTCTATGCCAAAAATGATGTTAAGTGGTATGGCTGACTGGCATACTGGGAAAGCATTATACACTGCCAGTGTGTGTGCGCATTTTTTTTTTTTTGTTAGAGACAAAGACCCCCCAAACGTCTGGACAAACGGAAGTATGGGATGAACTAAAAGCCTTTTCAACATTGCCTTTGTATGAACATAGCATCTTGTACTCTGCAACACGAGTGCTTACCTCTGTACTTGTGTGTAGAGCACATGGCTTGAGGCTTTTGATCATGGTAAGATGACCACTAGCAAAATATTTTTAGGAAGTGGAAGTTCTGATTTCTAGTTGAGCTGCGCATGTGCACATCTTCCAGACTGTCAATATAATGCTAGAGATGTGGGTCTGAACTGTGGAGTCTTCAAGGCACAGTGCTGTGGCCAGCAATTGGGCAATAGTGGTTTAGATTCCAGGAGCAATACAGTCCGTTTAGCAAGAAGCCACCTCCAGGTTTATTATCACATTTAAAACTGAAGTCTTTGATTACTGAACTCCATATTTTTAATTTTCTTCAATAGAATGAAATGTTTAGGACTTAATGAGGCTGATAGAATTGATGTGTATGCATATGCTTATAATGTTCTGCAACTCACTAAAGGTACAAAATAATACATGACTTGTAAGTGCTTCTCCATACTCCTGTACAGTTTAAAGAGGAACAGAGATAAATAGGGTATATTTTGAAATGTTTATAGATTATAGTGGCTGACAGGAGAGGCAGGGAATTCTCTATAGTCAAAACAACTTGACAGTTTTATTACACGGTGAAGCCAGTAACTAGAAGCATATGAGAAAAGACTGATGTGCTTCCAGTCATCTTCCATAATATACAGCCTCCTCTACTCAGGACAATGTTATCTTTTTTCTAGTCTGTTAAACTGGGTGCTGTGCAAGATATGACTTCATGTGTGAAGTTGCTCCTTGTTTTCTGGAGTTTTCTTTGGCTGCAGGTGTGTTTTGCAAGCTTGCTGAAATGTTCATGGCTCTTGGGTCTGTCTCCACTACATCTTGCCCATTGAACTTCCCACCTGTTTTTGGCCAGGTTTCTCCAGCTCTAATCCCATAGCATTCAGTGAATTTCTCCTTGTGGATAGCAATTTAGAAGAAGGAGTCAGAGTATATACCTTTGTTTCTAACATAACGGGTATATTAATACCCAATAGTTCATGAAAATAGGGAGGAAAACCTGCATGTACCTCCGAGTCAGGCTTTTGCTAACTCCCAAAAATCTAACAAACAACATCAGTCTAAGCCACAGTGTTCCGTTTCAGTCTGAATCCAGTGTATACTAAAGTAACGAAAATTTTTACCTGTCCATATACATCTCCAGCTATGGCCATTACGTAGTCTGGGAATCAAAAACCTGAAATAGCCTGTTCTTACTGATCCCTGCCCATAGGAATTGCTACGTAAGGGAAACGAGTTTAATGGTTTCTTGTGTATCGTACATGGTGCAAATTGAACTTGCAAATTCAATTATACATATTCATCCATTCTATGCTTATGGTAAAGCTCTTTCAGGGGGCTCCTTTTTGTATTCAGGACCAAGAGCTTGGAAGGGGGATTATCTTAAGTTATTATTTTGAGAATGTAATTTGTGTCTCAATGTAATTTTGAGAATTACTTTGTTAACCTATTCGGATAAGTGTGGCATAAGTGAGTACTATAGCTACCAGTATTCTAATTTGGCAGAGTTCGTCAACATACAGCCTTGCTAGGCTAATTTTTGTCTGGAAGTTGGCACCTGAAAATGGTTTAGACAGTTTCAGACCTGGACAAATTTTTCTCATGCTGTTATTACACACACAACTTCTATCCTGTGTGGAGAAGGTCAAGTGCTTTCAAAGAGCTCTGTCAGGATTTACCGTATACTTGTGGCATGCCAGTCATGCACATGATGTGGTAACCCGTGTTTTCAGTAGGGTGAGGCTGACTATGAATGAAAAGGACTGTTGTCTTAGATGTGATTCATGTATTTGATTTTTCCAAGGAAATAGATATTCAACTTATGTATTGTAGTCTCATTGTATTAAGAGGTGTAAGTACAGCCTGTCCTTCAAATAGAATTAAGGTGGATATTCCACCAGTTTTATATATACACGCACACACTTTTTAAAATGTATTTCAATGTGTGTAATATTCCTGGTAACTGTCCTTTGTCAAAATGTTCTTACTGTATGATCTTGACAATAACTGTGCTATTTTAAAGGCTTTACACTTCCTATTCACTGTTGTTGTCTTTATTTCTCTGATCTATGCAAAATCTTACTAAATTGACATATTTTAGCCTAATGAAATGAAAATTTAAACACTGCTTGTCACTTGTTGGGGGAAGAAAAAAACCTTGAAGTACTTCAGCATACCAGTGAACAAAAGGGCACATTCTGCAAAGTGTGTTTGAAATGCTCATTAAAAACATTAGGAAAGTTTGTCTGAAAATTCAGCCCAATTTTATTTCTAACTAGGGATAAATTATGATGCTGGGATAATTTTGAAATTGTGCTTTCTATTTGCTTTTCAAAGCCTTTATCTTTGTCTGGAGGCAGAATTCTAAATAATTCTTCAAGTTTTTTTTAATTAGCTCTTCCTTAATTCATCATAAACTCACATTTCTTACACTTTGTGAGTTGCGTGGAACTCGATCATGCTGTGGAATGTGTTGCTTAGCATGGAAAACAATGGGAATATTCTACATGTGTGCTGGCTGCGCTGCATGCAGTTGTATGTAGGGTTGATGTAGAAAGGAAACAAAAGACCATGCTTGCAGGAAAAGTTGTGGTGTTACCACATTACTGTTAGCATGGCTGACTGTTTTCTTTTCAACTCCCTCCATTTAAAATCTCTGTCTTTATTTACCTCAGTGATGGTTTAAAGGCAGCTACAAGTCAATTTTCACCAGCCATAAATGTGATTGCGGTACATGTACATATAAGAACTAATTCTTTCAAATCTAGAGTGTATTTTAAGAGGATCTGGGTTTCTTCTGTACTATTGTGTGCTGCCGATAGACACATCAAGTCCAACACTATTGTTGTCTTTTTATGTTTTGCTTGCTACTTTTGTCACAGGCAATCTTGAATGCGTGTAGTGTTTCTGAAAGCCTTATCAGCCGTCAAGCGCAAGAGCTGAGCTAGCACACTTCCTAAAGACTGCTGAGTGGCTCATGTTTGGAAATCCCGGCATCCTGGGTTGCGGGAGAGCGTTTCCGGGCACCGGGTCTGCGCGCGCTAGTCTGACTGTAGGTGGCAGTGAGCATTCGCTGTGCAACAGCACTGCCCGCACGGGGTCACACAGTGAGAACCTGCTCGCGGATGATGCCTATTTTCAGAGCTTTTCTTTTTCCATGGTGTTTTATTTTTTAAAATGAAATTCTGCAGGGCTTTAAAGATTGAATCTCTTTGTAAGTGTTGTTGACCTTTTAGCAATAAAACCTCTGCTGATTTCTTCTCATTCCAAATGCTGATGTCTTATATCCATTCTCTAAGCTGGCATTCATTTAACTATAGCAGGGGTGTATTATGAAGCCAATTTTTTAAGTGGGGAAAGGTTATAAATATAGCTTCCATACTATTAAACCAGATAGAATATGCTAATTTCTCATTCTCTTCCTTTTTTTCTGCTGTTGAGCCAGCCTTTGAAATCGAAGACTGTGTGAATGTCTGTTTTAAAGGTATCCCCTTTAAAGCCAAAAGACTTGCTGCTGCTTCACTGGGGATCTGAAGCCCTAGGAAAAAAACACTAGGCATGTGGAGAAACAGCAGGATGGCTGCTCCCTGGATAGGTGAAGGTGGGAGTGCTCTTGGGGGTGTGTGTGCTGGGGGGAGAGATGGATGTCTGCAATGGAAGGTCAGCCTGGCCTGCAGAGAGGTGGTAGCCTGTGGCAGGGAGCAAAAGAAAATTGCTAGGACTACTGAAGAATGAGGTCAGATGTGAAGACAGATTGTAAGACAAGGAAAATAAAAGTTTGAGAGTTTCTCTCAGGCTAAAACCTGTTGGTACCAGGAACAAGCTTGATTCAGGCTGATGTCACCAGTTTATTTTTCCAGTAAGGCTGCTTAACTCCCATTCTAATAATATCTTTACAAGTTTTTTTTCTTCTGAGCCTAGTAAGTATGTCAAAATATTTCAGGTCTATGGACTTGCATGCAGTCATGGTTCTTTAGTCTGATACTGAGGAAGTAGAGCTTAATGATTGTAAGTGGGAAAGCTGGAATGGGGGGAGAAATCCAATATGTTGATGCATATTTAGTCTTTCATCTTCAGTGGGAAATATGATGGGGACTGTGCTGTTTCTGTCATGTGAGCAGGTTAGTCTAGCTTTTTTATTTGTACATTTTCTCCCACTTTAATTTTTGCATTACTTGACTCTAGGCTCCAAGCTGGGACATGACTAATTTTCAGCTCTGGTCTTTGGAGTGATTTCAGTCTCTAAAATGAGTGTAAATTTAAATTAGAATGAAATGCAAAAGCCAGTAGGAAAGCCATGTTATGTCTTTGTGTATCATGTATGCCAGCACCACAAAGAGGGGGAATACCACTTTCTCCCTTGTCTCCAGAGAGGAAGATTTTTGCATGTCATCCATATTTGCATGTTTTGCAGTGTTGCAAATGCTTGGATTTTATCAGTCTAGATTTTTTTTTTTTAGCCGCTATAGAATTGCCGTCAACACAACTTCAGAAGACTGCACAAATTTACTTGATTTTTCAGGTGTCATAGGATTTTTCTGTTTTAAGGGACAAAAGTAGTGCTGGTGCAAGTGGCTGGTGGAGGGCAAAGGGGAAAGCATACGAGTGTCCACTTTTTCTGTTTCTGGGCTTTAAATATGAACAGGCAGTATGTAAAATAAAATAAATAAAAAAAATAAAAGAAGGAGAGATGAGAATGTACTTAAAGGGTTAATTTTGGATTAAGCACACCAGAATTTGGGGCTGGTTCTGTCCCTGCCAGGGATGTTGTGTATCTCTTTGGTGCGGAGTAGTACTTGCACAAACAGCTGCTGAATGTGACAGGCGCAGACACTCACTGACATAGAGACACCCAACTCTTCAGAGGTTTAGTCCATAATCAGAATTATTAGCTGAGGTCACAGTAGCTTGTGGAGAAAGGTAGACATCTCGGTGATCTTGCTTAAATACTAGGTGGAATGAGCAGTCTTTTGCAAACTTCTTTTTCCATTAAATGCACAGATCTTGCACTAAATTCTGATTGTTTAGATTACTCCAATTGGGTGAGACAAGTCACACCTTCAAGCTACTATGCATATGGCCTATTTTGTGCCTGCACTTCAGTTCCTCTCCTGTAAAAGCATTTTTCTGTTTCTGAGGCATGATGGGAATAGGTATGTTTGATTGTGAGGAGCCTAGATGTTCGAGGAAGGGAACAACATACTAGGAGCTGAGGAAGTTGCATTTAAGCATGCTAAGGTCACTCCAGGAACACCATCAGATAAACAATTAATACAAAGTGATAGAAACACAGCATGTAGAGCAAAACCACTGAAAACTAAAAAAAAAAACAACCACCAACAAAACCAAACAAAACAAAACAAAAAAACACCCAAACATAGGGAAGAAGTGCATATAAAGAACATTTCCAAGATGCTGTTAGTGAATGAGCATGAAAGGAAATGTCTTTCAGATGAGCAAAGAAAAGTAGAAACAGCAGAGTCAATTATTCCAAGCCTGGGAAAGCAATTTGATATCCAGGAATTCAGATGTAATTTTCTGTCCCTTGGAGTCAGTTTGGCCATAGGAAGTCTGTGGAAGTAGGGTTTCTCTCTCCATTCTAAATGTCTGTTATATGTTACTGGAGGATTGCATTATCTCTCTCTTTCAAAAAAAAGTAATCTTATAAACAGATGTACTCAAATTTATGCTTAATTCTAAATAAATTAGATCTTAGCTTTGTAAAAGTAAGATGGTAAACATGCCCCAGGCCAGGGGGACAATGTAATTATTCCATACTTGAGGACCTTACCTATGCAGTTATTTTGGCTTTGATTCTGCAAGCTATTTATTTCATACCTAATCTGAAGCAGATGGGCTCCTCTGTTGAAGTCATTGCTTGCTGACCTGAAGTTTTCTGCTGAACTGAGCTAGTATTAGATGAAATGTTTGACATAAAGCTAGAAAAGTAATTAATTGAATTATGTAAACTGAAAAGTTTTTTCTGGTCATGTTAGAATGATAGAACAGTTTGGGTTGGAAGGGATATTTAAAGGTCATCTAGTCCAACTTCCCCTGCAATGAGTAGGGACATCTAGTTGATCAGGTTGCTCAGAGCCATCTAACTTGACCTTGAATGTTTTCAGGGCCGGGGCGTCTATCACGCCCCTGGGTAACTTGTTTCAGTATTTCACCACTCTCACTGTAAAAAAAAATTCTTCCTTATACTCAGTTTAATTCTACCCTCTTTTAGTTTAAAGCTGTTACCCCTTTTCCTGTTGCTACAGGCCCTATAAAAACTCTATTCCCAATTTTCTTATAAGCCCCCTTTAAGTACTGGAAGGCTGCAATGAAGCCTCCGCAGAGCCTTCTCCTCTCCAAACTAAACATCCCCAACTCTCTTAGGCTTTCCTCATAGCAGAGGAGTTCCATCCCCTCTGATCACTTGTGTGGCCCTCCTCTGGACCAGCTCCAACAGGTCCATGTCTGTCTTCTACTAAGGACTCCAGAGTTGGATGCAGTACTCCAGGTCAGGCCCCATCAGAGCACTATAGAGGAACAGACTTATCTCTTGATCTGCTGGCCATGCTTCTTTTGATGCAGCCCAGGATATAGTTGGCTTTCTGGACTGTGAGCACACATTACTAGCAGTGTGAAGTTTTTCATTCACCTGTAATCCCAAGTCCCTTCCTCCCCCAGTCTGTATTGATGCTGCCGGTTGCCCTAACCCAGGTAGGGCACTTGGCCTCACCTTGCACTTGGCCTTGTTGAACCTCTTCATGTTCACATGGACCCATTTCTTGAGTTTGTCCAGGTCCCTCTAGATGGCAGCCCATCCCTCAGGTGTGTCAACTGCAGCACTCAGTTTGACGTCATCTGCAAATCTGCTGAGGAAGCACTTGATCCCACTGTGAATGTTGTTGCTTAAGATACGTAAGTGGGTGTAGGGCGTAAAATGCACGAATAGTTGTTGCTGACTCCTGTTTTCCTGGGAGGCAATTTTATTTTAAGACATTGTCCTGCATCTGTCAAGGTTTTTGTCCTGCCAACTACTCACCATAACAGAGGTTTAGAGTGAGCTTATCAGGGATGTCCTTCTCTGTCAGTCCCTTTACTGGGTCACCTTTGTGGCAGTTCTATCACTGGGCGTAGTTATGACAATATTAATGAGAGTTGCTTGCAGAACTTCTGAAAACGTCAACATTTAAGATGACAACATAAAATGTTCCAAAAAAGGTACTTCTCAAACTTGCTTTGACTTTTTTGGTAGGGAACCCTTCATAAAGTAAACAATCACTTCTGCTATTTTCTCTCTCAACTGTGGCTCCATCCTCTTCTGTCCAAGGGGATTATAAACAAGCCAAGTACCTGGACTGCAATGTTAAAAATGGTATGTTGTGTTCTCTTTTGAAGGTAAGGTATTTATGGTTCACTGGTTTAAAAGTTTTTGGCTTTCAGAAACCTTGAGAACATAAAATTGATTGTTCCTTAATGTACTAAGGAGCTTATGATTTGGGACCTCTGGGATTAGGCATCTGGTATCTAGAATTTTATATATTTAATGTTTTCATAGTTAATGTGTTTCAACCAGTCTCTATAATCCATTTCAGAGGCAGCAATAGACCTTTCTTACTTAGCATAAAATTCCTATTGATATTAGAGAGTTACAAAGTGGTATTTGAGCCTGTTACACTTTTGTAGTAAATCTGCCAACCTAACCATCGACTTTTGGTGCTTGTGTGCAAACATTGGAAAGACCTGCTTTCCAATAGCTATGTAATAAAAGCAAGAAGCAGCCAACAAGTCAAGATCATAAATAAGATACATTCTTATTCATTTAGTCTTTGAAGCTCAGCAGTTGGTGAATTTTGCATGTGATAATAGGAGGCAAAATCACACCATCCTTCAGAATCCTTTGCCTAGAATCCATGGACCAGTCCTCATCCCTCTGTAGCCTGAGTAAAAGGGATAAATAAGGAAATATAACTTGTAATTTTGTGGCAACTATGCATTTTTCAAAACACCACAATGATTTAGGTGAGCAGATGTTAAAGCTGATGGAAGAACATAAGCATAAATAAGGTACCCTCCCATGAAACTTAAACTATGAAATTGTTTTGTTTTAGTGTTTAAGAAGCTTCTGAAAATAGCTGTTGGCATGATAGAGAAGCTGTAATACTGATCTCTGGATGAGACACGCTGCCATACTAGACATATGGGAAACTTAGTGGAAAGGAAAAGAACAATAAACCCTATACTGCTACACCAGAATGGAAAATATATGGAAAGATAAAATAGGCCACATGAACGCAAAATGTTACTTTACTACTAAAGCATATTATAGCAAAGCTAGCAAACTTATAGCATAGAGTTAGTGTAGTCTCAAATTCTAACTCTAGGTAGGTTTTGAGAATAATGAACAACCTATTACTGCCAAGCTAACAAGGAAGTTTAAGCTAAACTCGATGTGTTGAGGGGGCTCAGTCAAACCTCTTCTCTTCTAAGTAACTTATTTTTGCTAGTAAATAATTTTCCTAAATAATTTAGATTTTTATTTGGCAGAAATCAGTGTAAAATATGGGGCCTATTACTGCAGATTACAGTGGGGGGAAAAAAAAATCTATGCTTGTCTTCAAATGCAGCCACTATTGCCTGTTATAAGGTCATTGGTGTTCGATATATTCAAGAACTTCAAATCTCATGGCAATGTTTCCCTTTTTTAGAAGCATGCTTTAGACTGTATATCTGGTCAAACCCTAGGAATTGCAGGGAGGAGTAGCAGGTGTGGAAATGCAAGCTGAGAACCAGAATATGCCGTGTTGTTTCCTTGTTTCTGATGGTTGTAACTTGCTGATACTTAATGTTGCTGAGAAAAATAGCTGCGCTCATTTGCTGTCTGTTTCCTGCTACTGGGACTGTAACTAAATTTGCGCTGGAGTTGTTCCTTTCCTTTTCCTTGGTTTGTGGTTATTTGTTTTGTAGGCTTTTTGATGAAGAGCTTTTGGCTCAATTTTTTGGTGGATATATATTTTTAAGAAATGTGCACATCAGTCTTTAGAGTTACAAACAGTTTTATTTGTATCATAGCCCTGTGATTTGCAACATGGCTCAGCTGTAGGAGCTATTAAATTTTTTCCAAGATGGGCATCCTTGCACAGAGAGCCAGCCAAGCCCTGAACTTGTGTTCCTTTAAGCAGACTGTTAAGCAAGAAGTGATGCCCTACTGAGTGATTCCAATCAGCTGTTGTGACTTTGGGAAGGGGTAAAATAGGCTGTCACATTAAGTAAGGACCAGAAACTTCATGAAGAGAATTCTTTTTGCCGTCTCCAGTCATTTGACCACTGCAGCTGGTCAGGTGGGG